>NW_015168670.1:555502-557657 GCF_001447785.1 Gekko japonicus | reverse complement strand
CCCACACGGGAGGGCCACATTTTGGACATTATACATCTGAAAGAAAACCAGTAGGCCATCATTTACACTGAGAAGATAATAGTTTATAAAGAACCACCACAAGCTTAAAATATTTTTAGCTACACCCCAACTATTGTTGGAAACAGTGCCCAACAAGACATTTTCAATTTCATATCTTGACTGAGGGCCACAGGTTGGGCACAACAGATGTGGGGGTATGTGTAGGAAAGGATACCAGTTTCACTGACTCAACAGAAGTCCTGCACCACTTTATTTCAGTTAGCATCAGGGTTTCATTCTGAGACAACACACCGCTATTACAGATGGTTCTTAAACTCTTGGTTAATAGACTGGCCTGGAGATACAAGATGCAGTTCCATTATTGAAACTACACAGGTTTGGTCCAGGCAAAGCCTGGATGGCATTTATCCAGGAGTTCCATATACCCCAAACCTCAGACATAGGATGACATAGGAGGACAAAGTGTAAGTGATCATAAGCAAGAAAGCTCCAGTCCACTGACTCTGCTATTTCCAAGCACAACATCATCAACCTTAGCAGCAAATGCAAAGACCTGTACTTTTCTCAGGGCAAACTGACAAAACCCACGTGACATACTGAAGACGCCAGGAACAAACCCCACTTACACGTTAGCGTGCCAGCTGCCTTTTATTATTGGTGGTCTTCAAAGCAACTCTGTGAGGCAATGGACTATTATTCCGATTGTTTTGATGGGGATGAAGGGAGGCCAGCGAACCTGAGAGAAACAGAATCTTGTCCAACTCCAGAGGAAGTCTGGAAGGAAGCTTAAAGACTCAGCTCACAGGACTTGGGCCGAGGTAGCGGCAAAGAGACTGGCGCGCAGTGACTCCGCATTTCTTAAGCGGCGGGCGTTAAAGAAAGAGAGGGACGGGCAGAGACCGAGAGGAAAGACTTGGGCAGAGCCACCCACACGTCATGCTCAGAGATAGCCGGGTACAAAGGAACAGGGGCACAGCCCTCTTCCCACTGAGGATGGGCAGGGTATGGGGGTGTCACAGTCGAGCGTCGCTCTTCTAGCCGCATGCGTGCCGCCTCACCAGGTAGCACTCCGAAGGTTAGTTGTGAGAATTAACAGCCAGGTGAGAGCGCGCCCCTTAAAGGGAAGGGGAAAGGGTCGGTCGGGGCCCTTGCTTTTGCGCGACCCTAGCGCCGCTCGCTCACTCCATCCCGGCCTGAGCGCGTGGCTTGCCCCTGCGCGAGCCGGTTTCGAGGAAACCTTAGGGCGCTCCTTTCGGTGAAGAGCCTGTGTGACCACACAACTGTTTATCACGTCACTATTGAGCCCCCGTTATGCTTTCCGCGGGATCTGTCCTCCCGCGGCCACCATCCACACGCTTTCTTTCCGCCCTCGCCTTACCCTGCTGGAGAATCGCCTTCCCATCGGCGCATACAGATGATGATGATGCAACCGCGCTGTTTTTCCCCCTTAGCACCGCCCCTTTCTGACTATCGCTTGGTTCATAAACCCCGCAACGCCAGAGGTCGGGGTTGAAGTACAAGTGCCCCGTCTTTGTGTAGTATATTGAGGGCGTGTGGTTAATGGTTAAGGACCAATCAGTAATAGCAAAACACGGGTCAGAGGAAGGAAGCACCGTTTTGCTTGGGAAGTAATACAGAAAAGTGCCTGCATCTGTGAAAATTCGTGAAATGGCTACCAGTGCTTGTGGTTTATTTTAGTTACTACTTAAAATGTTTATTTATTTAGGAAGAATAAGACTGCCTCTCTAGGTAACCTACCCAAGGCATTTAGGGCTTTAAAGGTAAAAACCAACACTTAGGGATGTGCCTGGAAAGAAGTGAGCATCCAGTGCAGATCCTGCAGCACCTTTAAGAATCCCTGTAACCAACCACTGACAATAACCTGGGTGCTGCATTTTGGGCCCACTGAAGTTTCTGACTGGTTTCCAGAGGCAGCCCCATGTAGACTGTATTACAGTATTCTATCTTGGATGTATTCAGAGCATGGGTCACTGTGGCTAGATCACACTTTTTGAGGAATGGTGATCGCTGGGGAACCAGCCAGAGCTGATAGAAGAGGAGGAGGAGGAGATTGGATTTATATTATACCCCACCCTTCACTTGGAGTCTCAGAGCAGTTTACAATCTCTTTCCC
>NW_015168670.1:513745-555438 GCF_001447785.1 Gekko japonicus | reverse complement strand
AGCATTACATGGATTGGCAAATAGGCCAATCAGAGAAGCCCTTGACGGCAGCAGGAACCACTCTCATTGGTTCCAAACTCCGTACTCCGATTGGTTGTTATCTGTTGGGTGTGGTTTTGCCCGTTCAAATTATATATAAGTCAGCATTGTTCTATGTATCTTTGTCTAGTGTTGTTATGAGCTGAAGAAGATTAAATCACTCAATTCATAATACCCCCGGCAACAGACACCCTGTGAAGTAGGTAGGGCTGAGAGAGCTCTTTGTCTAGTGTTGTTATGAGCTGAAGAAGATTAAATCACTCAATTCATAATACCCCCGGCAACAGACACCCTGTGAAGTAGGTAGGGCTGAGAGAGCTCTGAGAGAACTGCTCTTGAGAGAACATGTAACTGACCCAAGGTCACTCAGCAGCTGCATGTGGAGGAGTGGGGGGATCAAACCCGATTCTTCAGAAGAACCACTCATAACCAGTGTTCCCTCTAAGCTGAGTTAGTGTGAGCTAGCTCACAGTTTTTTAACCTCCAGCTCACACATTTTTGTCTTAGTTCAGGAAGGCTGACTCCAGAGCAAACTGATTTATGCAGTAGCCAAATTACCTGCTCACAACTTTAATGCTAGTAGCTCACAAAGTAGAATTTTTGCTCACAAGACTCCACAGCTTAGAGGGAACATTGCTCATAACCACTACACCAAACTGACTCTATAAAAGGTGCTACATGTCACAGAGGAGACCTGAGCCTCTGACCATAAGCCAGGATCCAACAGCACCCCCAAGTGACGAATCTGCTCTTTCAGGACAAGTGTTACCCCCCTCTAAGATGGGGTGACTTCTCAGTCATTGAGCAACTTTGCCGCTGATCAATAGCACCTCAGTCCTGTCTGTACTGAGCTTCAGTTTATTGACCTTCAGCCATCTCATTATTTTACTATTTCCAGGCACCTGCTAAGGACTTTGTTATGTCTTAAGTTAATAAAGCAATGTTTAGCTTAAGCATAAGTTCCATAAAACAAAGCAGTGTTTGGATTGAAGAACTAACCAATCAGAGAAGCCTGTGTTTTCTGCAGGAGCCACTTTCATAGGTTCCAAGCCCAGTAATTCTATTGGTTGTTATCTATTGTTGGGTGTGGTTTACTCCTGTTCAAATTTTTTTTGTCAGCCTGGTTCTATGCATTTTTGTCTTGTGTTGTTATGAGCTGAATAAACATGAATCACTTCTTTGAGAGCTGCCTCGATCTCAGTTCATAATAGACTTCCACAGTTACAGCCACTACTCCATGTAAACGATCTGTCGGGCAGCTAACAACACTTTTTCATTTTCTTTTAGGACACTTTTAACTTGCAGTGCACTTTAAACTTCCATGCAATATGGACTCAAAGCAGCTTACAATGTACAAAACACACAAAAGACAATCAGATTTCACATACAAGCAAAGTAAGCATGTTTCACAATTATGACTTTCTATTAACAAAGTAGTTCATGAGGCAGAGCAGGGGGCAACCGCTTTGCCTTTGTTGAAACAGACAGGCAGACACTCACTTCCTTCCCTCCTCCTAGAAGGCAACTTCCTTTATAGTTCCAGGAGCTGGGGGCGGGGCAGAGCAGCAGGGGACAACAGCTCTGCCCTTGATGAAGCAGCCTCTCTCCAGACAGCTACACATTCACTTTCTTTTCCTAAAACAACATGGTGAAACTAGAGAAAATAAAATCAAATAATTTACAATAGCATCACATATAAATTTAGGAAATATCCTATTCTGTTCCGTTTTCTTACACAGAGAATTCAATATCCTAATCCATTCCAGTCTCACCTGAAATCACAGAGCCTCACAACTGAAATATTTATTACAGGATTCACAGCAAGCCTCTCTCTGCCTCTTCCTCCTCCCTTCCCCCCTGCCCTTCTGTAATTTCTGCTATAAAAATGTGAAACATGATTTCCTTCTTTTGAAGAAGTGAACTCTGACTCATGAAACGTCATGCTGGAATAAATGTTGTTAATCCTTAAAGTATCAGTGGACTTCTGTTTTATTAGTCCTGAGGGCATACAAGAATAATAAATAATATTTAATTCCATGGTCCCATCTAACAATTTGGATCACATTTATTATTATGTACTTTTATGGTTATGTACTCTTCTGTCTTTTTTCAAGGAGCTCATAGCAGTGTATATAGAATTTGTAGGTAGTCTCTCTTTCAGGCTCTGACCACCTTCAGACAATGCCTCTGTGGCAATTTGCCTTACTCCTTTAGAAGTGGCCTGAAGACCTGTTTCACCATGTGGAACAGGAAGGAATTAATTTGAAGTATCCATTGGCAGCAGGCACTATAATACCATACTTCCAAATTAAATGGTAACACAGAATAAGCCTTTCAAACAATAAAGACAAAGAAACGAAGCTGGCATGCTTCAGGCTGGGGGGTACATTTTATTCAGCTTTATTCCTTGTTTAGCCTGTGTTGGTGGAATAGTGTGCCTTATTTACTCTTGCTTTCTGCTTGTGGGAGATGTGGGGGAAATTCTGGGAGAACTTGCTCTCTGGGTTTCCCCACAGAACTTCTTTTTTTTAGTGGCTCAAATGGTTAAGACGCTGAACTGCAGGCTGTGGAAGGTCAGTAGTTCAGCAGTTCGAGACCCGGGTGCCGCATGATGGAGTGAGCTCCCATCTCTAGTTCCAGCTCCTGCCAACCTAGCAGTCCGAAAGCAAGAAATTGCAAGTAGATAAATAGTTACCACTTCAGTGGGAAGGTAACAGCGCTCCGTGCACCTTGGTGTTTAGTCATGCCGGCCACATGACCACGGAAACGTCTTCGGACAGCGCTGGCTCTTCGGCTTTGAGATGAGCACCGCAACCCTAGAGTCGGATTCGACTGGCTTTCGAGCAAGGGAGCCTTTACCTTTACTATCACCCCTTACCAAAGCATCCACACACCACTAGATTCACTGAAAATTACTACAAGGCTAAATTCCTTAAACAAAGTTTGTTTATTATACACTATCAATGTTAGAATACAAGCTACAGAACGTGCACAGGGCACGTTGCAGGGGGACATTCTAGCATTTGAGGGAAAACTCTATGGTAACCATAGAGTTTTTACTCAAATGATAGAGCGCCCCTCCCCCTCAACGTGCCCTGTGTGATGATGTCTGGGTGACGTCATTGTGCTGGGCATGTTGGCACAGACAGGGCACTTTGGGGGATGGGGTTCCCCCATTGGGAGAATGGCAACCCTACATGGAAGCAAGCCTCCCATAACGTAAGAGATAATATATAAAAGCAATACATTTATATCTATAGATAGATATATCAGTAATAAAAAGTTTTGTAAATTGTTTTGTATGAAGATGTGGTAAAAGGTATTGTAAAATGGTGTTAGTATGTTTTATATTTGAAGAATGTTAATATTTGTTTATATTTGTTACAAATGTAAATATATTGTGAGGTTGTGTATATATTTTTGGTGCTTTTATATAATTGTTTATGTTTTGTAGTACAGTTTGTAATTTACTAAAAATTTATCCCCCCCCCCCATTATTATTTCAGTCAGCATCCTGGCTGCAGCATTCTGTACCAATTGAGGTTTCCAGGCACTTTTTAAGGGCAGCCGCACGCAGAGTGCATTGCAATAATCTAATCAAAATTAACCAGGGCAGGCACCACTGTGGCCATATTTTTTTTTCCTGCTCAGGAAAGACTGCAGCTGGCTAACAAGCTGAAGCTGGTAAAAGGCACTCCTGCTGCAACTGCCATCTTTTTATCCTGCAATAGCCTGGGTTCAAGAGCACCCCCAAGCTATGGACCTGTTCCTGCAAAGGGAGTGTAACCCCATCCAGAACAGGTGACACCTTAAATCCTGGTTCCGGTCTTCTGCTCACTGATAGTACTGCTGTCTTGTCAGGATTAAGCTTGCACTCACCCCCAAATTGGCTCAAGGCACTAGTTTAGGGTTTCTAGACCATTTGGTCCCCTGATGCCCTTTGGTTTTATCTGTAATGAACGAATAAAAATTATTCATACGATTTTGGGAGGGGGATCTACATGAGAACAGTTTTCATCTAATCCAGCAAACTGTCTCTTGCCAGTGGGCAAGCTGATGGTTCTAGGTATTTATAACAAATACAAGAGTCTTCATTATTAATTGTCTGATGTCAGTCCCAAAATGTGGTAGCAGGTGGTATGTTGTCTGAAGGTTGCATTTTAAGAAGAATGATAAATATTTGGGGCTTCCACTTGGCTAGACCCCCAAAGTATCCTCTGTCTCCGCCCAACTGGCTATCCCAGGAACAATTTGACCTTCTCAGGGAAGGAGTACAGGCTCCTACTGTGCCCTGAGGGGATCCTGGAAGAACCTGGAAAGGTTCATTAACCATAATCAATAATGAGCTTTAGCTAAATAAGTGTGAGTCTGGTCATGTTCATGTTTTGAGTGCCTGGGAACCCTCTTGATTGAGTTCCATGGAAGAAATCTGAGGTATAAAGTATAATGACTAAATATATGCAATAGGTTTTCTTGCGAGTTAAAAGCTTTTTTCGTTTTCAAATATATAATGTCAGAGAGGATCATTCCATATGCTTGTTGTCGTCTCAAGAAAAAACCTACAAAAAATTAGTGACGCTGAACTTCTCTTCACAGAAATAATGCCTCCTACTTCTTCCAGTCTTATCTCATCTGTCCAGTAATTATTGGCGTTCCTCTGGGTAGGGAAGGGCTGCAGTGCATCATTTCTGTGTTCTCTGCATCATCTAGCATTTGGTTGGCATGGTGACTTAGAGGTTAAGACGCTGAGCTGCAGACTGGAAAGTTGGTAGCTCAGCAGTCTGAGACCCTATTGCTGCATGACGGAGTGAGCTCCCATCTCTGGCCCCAGCTCCTGCCAACCTAGCAGTCTCAAAGCAAGAAATTGCAAGTAGATAAATAGATACCACTTCGGTGGGAAGGTAACAACATTCCATGCGCCTCGGCGTTTAGTCATGCCGGCCACATGACCACGGAAAAATCTTTGGACAGTGCTGGCTCTTCAGCTTGAAAATGGAGATGAATTACTTTATGCTACATGTTATAACAGCTGCCAGAATTTTACTTGCAGTGGCATGGAAGACACTGAAGATTCCAACGCTACACTAGTTGATATTGAAGATTATGGAATGTGCCAAAATGAACAAGTTGACAAATATATTAAAAGAAAAAATAGAAGAAGAATGTATGGGACCCTGGAGGGTGTTTTATGACTGGTTAAAACTTAACTATTGAGAAAATAAGATCAAGTGAAGAATAAGAAGAATGATAGATGAAGTAGTTGCGAAATTGTAATGAGAAGATATGCATAAAGGTAAAGGTAAAGGTTCCCTTGCTTGAAAGCCAGTCGAATCCGACTCTAGGGTTGCGGTGCTCATCTCCGTTTCAAAGCCGAAGAGCCAGCGCTGTCCGAAGACGTTTCCGTGGTCATGTGGCCGGCATGACTAAACACCAAGGCGCACGGAACGCTGTTACCTTCCCACCGAAGTGGTACCTATTTATCTACTTGCAATTTCTTGCTTTCGGACTGCTAGGTTGGCAGGAGCTGGAACTAGAGACGGGAGCTCACTCCATCATGCGGCACCCGGGTCTCGAACTGCTGAACTACTGACCTTCCACAGCCTGCAGTTCAGCGTCTTAACCACTTGAGCCACCGCAGCTCCTGAAGATATGCATGCAGAATGTTAAATTGGAAATTTTAATATTTCTGTCTTCTTTCCCTTCCTTCCCTCCCCCTCCCCCATTTCTGTATATAAACTAATTTTAAAAATTCAAAAGAAAGAAAGAAAGAAAAAGAAATTGAGATAAGCACCGCCCCCTAGAGTTGGATTCAGCCAGTTTTCAAGCAAGGGAAACCTTTGCCTTTTTACCTTTTAAAATAAGAATTAATTTGTATTAATGGTGACAACGCCCCATAAAGCAAGATTTCTCAACCCGTCCACTCCTCTGGATCAATGTTTAAATTTCAGGCATGCATTTTGCACTCATTGTTTTCTTTACAGAAAACAATATGTGGCTAATGTCAGACTGTGAAGTAAGGCAGTTCCTGAAGGTTCTGAGGGCTCCAGCTATCCAGTGCTGTTAGAAATCTGCTCTTGGCCTGTCAGGCTACACTGCTGACGTGAAAGTGAATGGAACAGATTTCTACTGATAAATCCCAATGCTTGAGTAGAAAGAGGAAGATATGTTGCTGCAAAGCATCAAATTGTTATTTGCTGTCCTTTTCTTATTAGTGAAGGAATAATAGAGCATGAGGGCAACGAGATCTTGAAGTTTGGTTTTTACGGATATTAAAGATCCTATCTGGACAGGCCTGTAGACGGTAGCTTGGACCAGATTTCTAATGCTTGGCTGGTGTTAGAATATCAGCTTTTGTGAAAGCAATAAACTGTTCTCCTTGAAATATACCTGACACTGCAGCAATATTCTGTTTGTTTTAGTGTCTCTCTACTGATGTAACCCTGCCATGTTCATGAGCAACTCGGTGTATTAACATGAGGCATAAACTTCCAATTCAGTACATATTTAGAAAGAAATTTGCATACAATTTTTGCATGCATTTGTGGCCTTAAACAGTGCAGGCTCCAAGATTTGGGAGCCTGTCACACTGAACACCATCAGTGGCTCTCCTTAATTTGTGAGTCATAGGTTGTGCGAAAATCTCTCTGTGTACAAATTAAGGGCCAGACTAGACGAGATGATTCTTGACAGGTTTTCTTTCACTGAAATGCTTGTGCAAGGGGCCACATATTTGATTGGAGCAAGGGTGACAGGGAAGAGGTAGGATGCTTAAACCTTTCTCCCCATCCCATTTTTCTGTCCAAACTTGTCCCCTGCTGCTTTTCTGTCCAAGGTGGAGGGACTGTGACTCAGTGGTAGAGCATCTCCTTGGTATGCAGAAAGTTCCAGGTTTCAATCACTGGCATCTCCAATTAAAAAGGACCAGGCAGTAGGTGATGTGAAAGACCTCTGCTTGAGACCCTGGAGAGCCAGTGCCAGTCTGAGTAGACAATACTGACTTTGATGGACCAATGGCCTGATTTAGTATAAGGCAGCTTCATGTGTATAGGGACTCTAATCTGGGAGAACCGGGTTTGATTCCCCACTCCTCCATTTGCACCTGGCTGGATGACCTTGGGTCAGTCACAAGCTCTAGCACAGCTGTCCTTGAAAAAGGGCAGTTTGTGTCAGAGTTCTCTCAGCCCCACCCACCTCACAGGGTGTCTGTTGTGGGGAGACGAAGGGAAAGGAGTTTGTAAGCCACTCTGAGACACCTTTGGGTAGTGAAGGTCGGGGTATAAATTCAATCTCTTCTTCTTCTTCCTTACTGTTGAGAAATCAGTGATATGTGTGTGATGTTGATAGGACTATGAGGAAAGGTTTATACACATATGATGTTCCTCAGCTCCACATATTTCTTCTCCGCCCCCCTACCTAGAAATTACCCTCTGAGAAGGAGGCCACATTCTTTATATCAGTTTCCACTGATCAATTTCTATTAATGAATAATGATTTTTGATAAAAAGAACTCCCTTATTTTGAATCAGGATGATGCTCCATTTAGCCAATACTCTCTTGCCTTCCAGATGGAAAGCATATGCTCTACTATTGATCTATTGCCTCTCCCTTAAATATGATTGTTCCACTTTTCTTTTATGCCCTTCTATAATGAAAACCAGCCTTCTCCTGCTGGTTAGTAAGATATATTAGAGACCAGAAAGTTCTGGTTGGTCAGCTGGTCTTAACTGCTGCCAGTGTAGAATTGCCAAGACTTCATTTAATGTTAGTAATTGGGTTAGTGTAAAACATTAAGATCTTCAGTTCTCTCACCCAGTCCTTCATTTAGATCCAGACGTTTCTTATTTTAGATTTTATTTGTTCGTGTGCACAGGAAAAGTCCTTAATTCTTTACTGATGACATCAAAAGGGAAGCCAGTACTCTTTCATACAAACAAATCTATGACTTCATTGCATGGATCAGGATCAGAGGAATAAGCTGTGACAATCTAGTGTTCTGGACTAATTCGGTCATCTTAAGTAATTAAGAAGAATACTAAGAAGGATATGTAATTATTTTCAGTGTGCACCAAGTTTTACTACAATGTTATGTTTTGAAATTAATGTCATTTTTATGTGGCAGGGGCTGATGTACACTTCACTGAAGTTTTCACACACTCGCAGAGTTTTTTCCTTTTGATAATATGTTCAACTACACTAAAATCACTAAGACTGAAAATACAAAAAAGGTTACCCCAAATAAATGCAGAGGGAACCATCAAAGATAAAAAGTTTAATAAGTATGACAAATAATGTTTTTAATCAATGCAAGTATATGACATACAAGTTTCAGAGAGCTACAAAATATTATTTAATGACATACAATTCAAAGTATATGTTAAAAAGTATATGTATAAAATCTAGAGTTCTAATGCTTGCTGAAATTTTAGAGCAAAAATTATGGGTAGTTAATCACTTGAGGCATGTCAGGAGACCTTCATCCTGAGTCAATTTGGATACCATGATTCACCCATCCTTATAAAACATAAGAACAGTAAGGGTTTGAGCTTCTTAGTGCTGGTTGAGCTAAATCGCTTCTCAGAGTTTCAAAAGACATGTTCTATCATTTGTTATTTTTAACAACCTGAGAATCATAAAAATGAAAAGCTTCCTCAAGGGGCTCTTTCCCCAGATCCCTCTGCATCTGGCAAAATCCACCAGGTCAAACCAGAGGTCATTTCGGGGGGGGAACGCGGGAGAACGCAGTTCCCCCGGGTGAGGTGCAGGGGGCGGGGCACACGATGAAGCCCCTCCCCCTGCTTCTGGCCGCCCCGCTTCCAGCCCTCATTCAGCCAGAAGGAGGCAGGAGAAGAGGGAGGGTAAGTTGCTTCCTCCCCGCCTCTCCCCACCCCTGCCTGCCTGGGGCCAGAGAGGGCCTTGGCAGGGCTTCCTCGCACTTCCGCCGGCCTTGCAGGTCCACCGCCGGGCCCCTGATGTCAGGGTGTGTGGCATATGCTAATGAGATATGCTAATGAGTTCCCCTAGCTCTTTTTCTACGAAATGACCCCTGGATCAAACTAGGTAAGAGAGATCTTAGGACCAATCTTGATGTGAAGGGAGCAGTTGTTTTTGTTCTTTAACATGACTATCCCAGCTGTGTCTAAAGCAGGGGGTGCAGTCTCTAATTTTAATAAATTACATCTGATTGAGGGGAGTATAACCCTTCCTTGTCCTTCCTCACCTTATGTCCCCATGTTTCACAACTGGAGGAACATTTTCCCTGGCTCTGATATTAGAAGTGAGCAGGGCTAGGAAGAATGTCTCTTGCCATGTGCACATTTTGTTGTAAAAATTAGTGTCTCATGTCTTTTTAAAAAATGTGACGGCTCCCCTCACATCTGTTTTGGTCGCTGCAAAGTTCTGTGAGTTGTATCACTCAGGCAACCTTACTCTCCAACTGACAAAGTATTAACATTACAGTCAGCCATACCTATGACCATCATGATGGTGGAGTAAGCATTAAGGTGGGGGATGGGGAAGAATGTATAAATTAAGTTTTCAGGTTTTCTGGACGGGTCACTGTTGAACGTTTTACTAGATAGGCCTTGTTCCAGTACCGCAAGGCAATTATTTCATTCTTCTGGAGAGAATGGACTATCTGATTCTCAGAGACTTCTCTTGAAGTATTACAATAACTGAAATCAGGGCTTTTTTTGTAGAAAAAGCCCAGCAGGAACTCATTAACAAAATAGGCCACACCCCAAAGCAGAAACTCATTAGCATATTAGGCCACACCCCATGCCTTCCCTTGGCTTGCTGGATGCCCCGTGGCTGCCGGAAGCCCGGGCAAGGCCCCCCTTGAAGGGAAGGAAAGGCAGTCGCTTGGGGCGTGTGTGTCGCTCTCCAGGCCTTCCCTCTGTAGCCACGCATGCAGAGGTTTTGGCTGTAGTGGGCGTGGCCAACCCTGAAGCCAGCCAGAACTCCGTTCCTGTGCATCCCTGCCTCAAAATAGCCCTGACTGAAATGTATGTAATCCCTCTTCTGTAGTTCTGGCCAATGGGTCAGTCATTCCCAGCATAAACATCCTAGCCATCCTTACACTCAACTTTCTTGCTGTTTTAACTGGACAGAAGTAAAACTACAACCCCCAGTTGGCCTGTTTCAAGCCCGTATCCAGGCAGAGGCATGTGGCATTCTAAAGTGTCTTTTTATATGATTACAATTATTAAACAATTTTTAAATTGATTTTCTCTCATTATACAGTATAAGTGGGGCACTTCACAAGTTACAAATCTGCAGCAGTCTTTTATTCAATATAAAGTTTTAAGTGGATATGATACATTTTCAAAGTGCTATTCAAGAAAACTATCAAACTTCCCTACAAAATTATACAAAGATCAGGCAGTGTGCTATAGTTTGTGAGCTGGGACTTACTCTATAAAGATTGATTTATTTGTTTATATCCCACCTTTCTCTCCAATGGGCCCAAACTTGTTTAAATCTTTCACCTCTCCTCCATTTTATCCTGTGAGATAGGTTATGCTGAGATACTTTGATTGGCCCAAGGGCACCCCAGCAAGCTTCCATGGCAAGTTTAGAGAAAAACCTCTCTTCTCTCAGCATGGCCCCTATCCAGTCAGTGGATTTAAATATCTGCAGATGGGGCCACATTAGATAAACTGATGATAACATCTTTTATGATTGTCAGTGGAACAACATATACATTGTGTAGGCATATACTGCTGCAAATAAATATTTTGTTACGTTTTCAGAACTTAAAACATTGTTTGGCCTAAGCAGAGCTATCTACTGGAAAATATACTCTGATTAGCAAAATGTTAGAAACAGATGAAAATATTAGAGACAGGTGAAAGAGATTGTTTACTCACTTGTGTTCTATTTCAGTAGCACTTTTTTTGCCAGCAAAGCCATTTGGATTTTCTTATCACTGGCAGCTTTGCAACTGCTTATCAAAGTTTAGATGCTTCAAGGCAGATAAAATGGTAATATCCATTGAACAAAGAAAATTACAATGTACAGACAATCTCTGGCTGCAACCACTTGTTTTTTAATGGCATATGTTTTATACTGTGGTTTTTAATTGTGAGCTGCCTCAAGTAGGACTCTGGAGAGGCAGCATAGATATATTCTAAACAAAAAAATCTTGTGTAACTTTGTCATTACTTACAAAAAAAAAAAGACACCCCCCCCCATCTGTTGCTTGAACAATTATTCTCTTGTACATAGCCCCACCTTCTGGTTAAAAAGGAAAAAAAATCTTCTGCATTTATTCACAAAGTGTTTCATTTGAAATTGAAGATTCACAGTGCAATCCTATACAAAGTTACTCCAGTCTAATCCCATTGAAATGAATGGGTTTATATCAGACTAATTTTGCAGGCATAGGATTATGCTGCAAATTACTTGAAATATGGTTCCATGGTCAAGGTCAGCTACACAGTAAGCTGCAGAAAAGGGACAGTTCGAGGACATTAGTTTGACCAAATAAGCCTCCGAAGGCTCACTGTCATGCTTTCCCCCATAGTGGCTGATGTCTCTGGAAAGCCCACAAAGAAGAGATGAAGGCAACAGTCCTCCCCTATTCTTGTCCTCTAACTCCTATTCAGAATAACCTGGAGTCTAGTGGCAACTTAAAGAATATTACATTTTTGTTCTAACCTTAGCTCGTGTGGTCTAGAATAATTTCACCAGGTGCATTTGATGCACATATGTAATGAAGTAGGCTCTAGTCCACAGATGCTTAAATGTTTTCTCTACCCACTTTTTCTCTATCCACTTTTTCTATACTCTGCCTGTTTTTTCAAATAAACTTCTGGGTATTTGCGGAAATCAAAACCACAACCTGTAGGTGCGCAGGAAGAAAGTAGATTATTTGAACTGTGGTATTAGAGAAATGTTTTATGGATAGCAGGGATTGCCAAAAAGACAAATCAGTGGGTTCTAGATCGAAGCCTCAACTCTCCCTAGAAGCTAAAATGACCAAACTGAGGCTATCGTACTTTGGTCACATTATGAGAAGGTAAGACTCACCAGAAAAGACAAGAATGCTAGGAAAAGTTGAAGGCAGCAGGAAAAGAAGAAGACCAACATGAGATGGATGATTCAGTCAAGGAAGCCTGGGCCCTCAGTTTGCAAGGCCTGAGCAAGGCTGTTAATGATGGAATTTCAGATTACCCTTTCTAAGCCATTATTGTACCGTCTTGGAGTAAACCAGTACAGGGGAATAGGACATTTTGGAGGTCATTAATTCATAGGGTCGCCATGAGTCAGAAGCAACTTGATGGCACAACACAGAGACACAGGTGCAAAAGTTGCAAACTGCACACTTTCCCACATGGTGAGAAGCCCCAGCCTCTGTGCTTCTGGACTTTGCTGTCTCTTGGATGACAAAGAGTGCCTTGGAGAGAGAGGTAAGGTGTCTTAGCCTGCAGCCACAAATCACTGGATATTTCGCTACCAGCATGTTATCATGTTTTGTTACCCACTTGTATTGATTGGCTGAAAGTTTTTGTTTTAATTATACTTTAACCTGCCTTGAGTCAGAGTGGGAAAGGCAGAGTATAAATGAAAATAATAACAACAATAGGTTTAAGCTGTGTGGAGAAAATCCAGTTTTGAATTATTGCTTTTGTACAATACTGCAGTAGGTATGGATGCAGCCTTGATATTTGCTTTACTAAATATACAAGACAGAGTGATATAAGCAGAGGCAAAGATGTACTCTTGCTTTCTGCGCGTGCACCCCCACCCTCTAAGCACCGCACGAGGCTATCGGGAAATCCTTATTATGAGCTCATCAATGAAACAGCAGCCGACCATCTGAACTATTAGCCTAACCAAAGAACCGCCGGGCGGCATTTCTTCTGAAACAGAGAGAAGAGATAGATTACAGACGGCGAGTTGAAATATAGCAAGAGGCAAAACTGACAAGGTGTAAAACGAAGATCATGTGTGTGAATTATGCCAGAGCCGAATCTAGGAGCTAAACTCCTGAACAGAGTTTAAAAAAACCCAACCACCTCATCTCAAGAATTCACGGGACTGTCAAAGTATAACAAGTAGCTGAGGCACAACAAGCCAGGCAAAACAAAGTTTGAGTCCCAGGGGCACCTTTAAGACCAACAAAGTTTTATTCAAGGTAAAAGCAAGGAACTAACTTCTGGCTGACCCACTGATCCCTGCCCACCATATGCCCTGTCGACCGAACTGACCCCACCCACCCCCCAATTCCACAGGAGCATCGCCCTGAAGCAGCGCCATCGTGGATTGGTTGTTCCGGGAGAGGGCGTGGTTCTGGGTTGGCAGGATGTCACGTGTGGGCTGGAAAGCAGAGCGAGCGGCAGTGGCGGCCACCTTGGGGACCGTGGTGGGTGCAGCTTGGGATCATGCCGTACGTCCTCATCAGTACCCAGATCCGCATGGTGAGTGAGTAGTGCCAAAGCAGGGCGTGTGGATTCACTAACCTTGAGCGCCAGGAAGGGGCGATGCTGAATAGACCGTTATGTATGCAGTAGAAGGCTCAGGATGGCTGCTGTTGGAGCGCTATTTTGGCAGAAGGGCGCTCGGAAATATTTGGCCCGGTCTCCAAAAGCAAAAGCTGCTTAATGTTTTGTTTCGTTTGCACGCATGCTCCAAGTACTTCTCTCCTTGCTTGGTTTGTACCGGGAGTGTCGGGTTGGGACTGGAGTTGCTGAAAAATGTTTTAAAATAAAATAGAAAGGACTCTGTGGGTTTTTAAAGAAAAAAAACACGTGTGCATTTAACCACAGCTGGATGTTTCCTGGTTTTCCTTTTTTTTAGGGATTGCACAGACCGTTGGTTAGCTGTTCAGGCAGCTATGCAACAGCTGGTGCCCGCCCCAAATTCCGTTCCATGTACCTCAGTACGAACGGGAGTGCATCTTTCACAGCGACTGGGAACAAGTGGAAGGTGCTATGAATGTACTTTGGGAGAGCAACTGGTGTATTTGGAAATGAGGTGCAGGATAAAATCTTCTCATAACCCAGCTGATATTTCTGTTTTGTTTTAAGGAAACTTTAGCAAAAGGCCAAAATCCCAGGAGGCAGCTACTCCTGACAAAGAATTTAGGAGCTGCGAGGAGTTATGTTTAGAGACAGATCTGTGATATTTGACTGTTGGAAAATCTTCTCATGCCTGAGCTCATGGCAACAACCCTGTGAGGTTGGACAATATGTGGCCTGGTGCATTCGGCAGAGGTAAGGATGGAAGTGGAGGCTTCCATTTCAAAGCCAATGCCCTCTTTTCAGAATGTGCAGTAGAAGGAGGTTTTCAGCACACTGTGCCCAGGTGTGTGAGTGTGTTTGTGTACATTGAAGAAATCAACTAAGTATGCTTAGAGTTGCTTCATACGTCTTGGATCCCAAGCAAAATGAGGAGAGGACGACAATTTCCCTGTCTCCCCATCTTTCGCTGCAGCCTTCTCTCCCCCTCCCCCATTGTGCTGTTGCAGGTTAGTGGACTTGAAGAAACAGTGTGGGGAGCAAAGTGAGAGTTCCCGCAAAAACCCCCCAAACAAACAAACTTGTGTCTCTCCACTGCAGGCAGAAAAGCTATTCAGTAAGGGGAGATGCTGTGCTGAAAGAAAGTCACCTTAGGATCCAAGCCTACATTTTAGCATGTACCATAAAAAATGTAATATGGCCCACCTCGGTGTAGCATATAGGTGCATATGCTGGGGGCTGAGAGCAGCAGCAGCTCTCCTTCTTGTGTACAGACTGGAGAAAATACCCTTTGCCACATTAAATGTGAACCAGCCCTTCGACAACAGCCTGATGGCTCTTTGGGGGTTGTACCATTTCTCGTTTGAAGACCCTGGTTCCTGCAAAATCTATGCACAGTTTGCGCCAGGGCTTTTAAAAAAATATATCAAGGTCTGCGATGAGCCTGTGCCAAGACAAGCTGGATTCTAATTCTAAGTAAGCAACTGCCCATATATTTTTGTTTATTTTACATCATTTCTTTTGTTTCTACTAGTTGTGGGGAAGGACAAGAAATTAAACAGAAGTCCCACCTCCTGGCTGGCTTGAAATAGTCCTTATATTTATATTTGAAGCCATGGTGCAGGAGTCCCCAACCTCTTTGAGCCTGTGGGCACCTTTGGAATTCTGACACAGGGAGGTGGAGCCAACCACAAAATGGCTGCCAAGAGAAGACATGTCAGGGAGTGAGGTTATATGTAATTCTTAAAGTAACAATTTGGCATTTCAGGCAGAAGCTCTGTTTAACAGGATGCCTTTTAATCTGCAGAGCCAGTCAAAAGCCCTGCTAAGCAAATGCCCCACCTAGCCCCTCCTGCTTTCAAAAAGGTCTTGTTGGGCACCAAGAAAGATGTTGGCAGGCCCCTGTTGGGGACCCCTGCCATAGGAGGAGGAGAGGAGATTAGATTTATACCCCGCCCTTCACTACCCGAAGGAGTCTCAGAGCAGCTTACAATCCCTTTCCCATCTCCTCACCACAACAGACACCCTGTGAGGTAGGTGGGGCTGAGGGGGCTCTTTCAAGGACTGCTCTTGAGGGAACAGCTCTGAAAGAACTTGTAACTGACCCACGGTCACACCAGCAGCTGCATGTTGAGGAGTCAGAAGGTTGCAGGGAGGGCAAATGTGAAAGATGAAATTTGAAGAATGCTGAATTCTAAGCCAAGATCACTCTTTGCACTTCTGTGGGATTGCAGAATACAGACAGCCCTGTCTTTGATGGCATATAAGGGGCAAAGCTGTATTGTTTATTGGTACATAGTGTCACAGAAGTACCCCCTGTAAGTCATTGACTGTCAGGAGTGGCTGGTGGGTCATGTCAAATTGGTCTTGCCTTCCCCACCCACAAGATCATAATGCAACCAAGAGACAGAAACAGTGTATTTATGATTTTACTGGGTTTTGCAAATCAGCCACAACAGTGCCTTGCTTAGCTGTCCCCCTGTGCACACAGACTGAATCCTGGTATGTCACTTAGCTAAATGTTGCTCCTTCTTCCAGTACAAGCAGCATTTTCCAGCACAGGAAGGCACTGCACTTAGTTGCAGATTGACAGGATCTAGCCCATTGTTTTGAAATAGGGTTTTCTCTCAGCTAATGGTCTGAGAGTAAGAAAGCTACCGGCTCTTTTAATATTTGCTTCTATATAATATAATTATGCTCCTGCCCATTGGTTTCCACAACAACACATGATAGCTGTAGAATAACTATTGAAAAATATACAGTAGTATTTTACACCAGCAATCCCACCTGGATGTGGCAGAATCACACATGCCTAGATCTTCTGCATTGTCATTCTTTTTTCATGCTGGCACAGGCTGCTAGCAGGGCAAAGAGGTGCAGGGGAGGCTGGCAGCTAGTTTCTGTAGCTGTTTTATATGCCAAGGACAGCTTGACTCTGGACAGACCAGAGGCAGGGATTGTACCAGCATATTGTCCTGTAGACAAGTGACATTTGGATCTAATGCAGTTTCCACCAGAGGGTCCTGTGCCAGATAGACCTGAGAATCAAGCTGTCCAAGAGGGATGATATAAATGCAAGGTCGGGAAAGCATAGGGGCACTGAGAACTGAGGAGAGTAGTGATGGGAGAGAGATCTCAGCAAGGAGAAAATGTCAGTCGTGTTGACCAGCAGGCACTGGGCAGTGGCACTGAGAACATAATAGATCTGCAGAATCATGCTTAAAATGGTGGCACCCTTCTAAACTATAGATGAATGCCGTGTGTAATTTATTTCCATTTATTTGGGAAGGCTGAGCAGAGTACGAACTATAGTCAGTGTTCCCATCGAGCCTTACACCTCTGCATGATACGTACGAGATGGCATCCTGTTTTAAATAGGGCTGTCACTCAAGGCATTTTAATTGATTAAATGTCAGAGGTTTAATCATTAATAGACTGATTACATTTGTACCAGTTTCTAGATGAATAATGCCTAAATTTGTAATGAAACATAACTTTTTCCCCAAATTGGTATGCCATATTTGCCAGGGAAAGAAAAACAAAACCCTGCTTTTAGAAATCTTAGGAGCATTAAATATAAAAAAAAAAAAAAGGCATGGGCACACACCAGTTTATTCATTTTTTTATTGTGACTTATAGCCTGCTCAGGGTGGGGAACAACATTTCCAATAACAGCATTTACAGTTGGGTTAAAATTTAAAGACTTAAAAGAATTAAAATAAGCATACAATTTAACTGACAATTTACAGATGACGCATAAGGCAGACAATTTAGTGTCCTTTCCCTGTGGAGGGAGAAGGACAGAAGGAGCCAGGCTGGATGGAAAACTGTTGCAGTCCTTAACCATAGGCCTGGTGAAACACCTCTCTCTCACAAGCCCTGCATTAGGTCCCACGGGGCACGGATGTCATTCAGCTCTGATTGAGGACAGTTGGATGCTTTTTGGGCCCGGGATCACCGGTAAGTTCTTCTCCACTAAGCATAATGCTCTTTGGGGGGGTAATATCAGGAGAGGCAGTCCTGTAGATACATTGGTCCCAGACTGTTCAGGGCCTTAAAGGTTAATATCAGAACCTTGAACCTGATCCAGTATTCAGACGTGGAGCCAATGCAGCTGGCGAAGCACTGATGTTATATGGGCTATCGATGGAGTTCCTGTAACAAGCTGCGCTGCTGCATTCTGGACCAGTTGACATTTCCAGATCAGTCTCAAGGGTAGCCCTGCATAGAGCAAGTTACAGTAGTCTAACCTGGAGATGACCGTTGCATGGATCACTGTTGGCTATGTCAGGGCAAGACAGGAAGGGAACCAGCTGCCTGATCTGTCATAACTGAAGGAATGACAGTCTGGCAACATTTGTGATCTGGGCCTCCATCGATAAGGAGGCATCCAGAAACACACCTAGGGTCTTGACAGTTGGCACTGGTGTTAAAGGCACATTGTCAAGAGCCGGGAGTCGGCACCCTAACCCTGAATCCTCCCTACCCAGCCACATAACCTTCATCTTAGAGGGGTTCAGTCTCAGGAGGCTCTGTTTCAACCATCCAACCACGGCCTCCAAACCCCTGGCCAAAATAGCTGGGGCGGTGTCTGGCTGTCTGTCCATCAACAGATACAGCTGGGTGTCGTCTGTGTACTGATGACAACCCAGTCAGCAGGGTGAGGGGGCACATATAGATGTTGAATGACATTGGAGAGAGGATTGCCCTCTGGGGGGCTCCACATACCAGAGGATTGTGGTGAAACCCTCTGTCCCTGACCTTGGAGAAATGAGGCAAGCTGCTTCAAGGCCGTCCCACGAATTCCTACATTGGCAAGGCGGTGGATTGACAGATCATGGTTGATCCTGTCGAACACTGCTGTCAGGTTGAGTAATAACAGCTGCACCAATCTACCATGGTCCAGCTGCCTACAAAGATTGTCTGCAAGGGTGACCAGTGCCGTCTCCATTCCTTGGCCAGGGCAGAAACGAGACTGGAATGGGTTTAGAGCTAATGTGTCCTCCAGGAAAGTCTGAAGCTGCTCTGCCACCGCTCTCTCAGTTACCTTACTCAGAAACAAAAGATTCGATTGTTGTTGTTCAGTCACACACTCAAGTCTGACTCTTCGCGACCCCATGGACCACATCACACCAGGCCCTCCTGTCTTACGTTGTGCTCCGGAGTTTGCTTAATTTCATGTTCATTGCCTCGATAACACTGTCTAACCATCTCATCCTTTGCCGTCCCCTTCTTCTTTGACCTTCAATCTTTCCCAGCATCAGGGTCTTCTCCCGTGAGTGCCCCCTTTTCATTTGGTGGCCAAAGTATTTGAGCTTCAGCTGCAGTATCTGGCCTTCCAGGGAACAGTCAGGGTTGATTTCTTTTAGGATTGACTGATTTGATCTCCTTGCAGTCCAGGAGACTCTCAAGAGTCTTCTCCAGCACCATAATTCAAAAGAATCTATTCTTCGGCGCTCGGCCTTCCTTATAGTCCAACTCTCGCAGCCATTCATGACTACTGGGAATACCATTGCTTTGATCATACGGACTTTTGTTGGCAGGGTGATGTCTCTTTATCATGCTGTCAGGGCTGCCATTGCTTTCCTCCCAAGGAGCAGGCGTCTTTTAATTTCATGGCTGTTGTCACAGTCTGCGGTGATCTGGGATCCCAGGAACGTGAAGTCTGTCACTGCTTCCACGACTTCTCCTTCTATTTGCCAAGGAGTGATGGGGCCGGATGCCATGATCTTAATTTTTTAGATGTTGAGTTTCAAGCCAACCTTTGCACTCTCCTCTTTTACTCTGAGCAAGAGGCTCTTTAGGTCCTCTTTACTTTCTGCCATTTGAGTGGTATCATCTGCATATCTGAGGTTGTTGGTGTTCTTCCCGGCAATCTTAATTCCGGTTTGTGATTCATCCAGGTCGGCATTTCGCATGATGTACTCTGCATATAAATTAAATAAGCAAGGGGACAATATACATCCTTGTATATTTGATACTGGGCAGTAATTCGTCAGATCAGTAGGAGCCAAATATGGTTTCTTTAAGAGTGGTGTCACCACAGCCTCTTTTAATCCCCCCTGGTAGACCCCCAAGCTCAGACACAGATTTATAATGTCCACCAGGGACCCCCATATTCTGTTACTACCAGTTTTCACCAGCCATGGGGGACATGGGTCTCAGAGGCAAATGGTAGGTTTAACAGCACCCAGAACCCTGTCAACATCAGGCCGAGGTAGTCGGCTGAAGCTGTCCAATACTGAATCCAAAGACAGCCAAGGGGCCTCCAGTTCACACACTGTATCAACGTTGACAGGCAGGTTGTGGTGGAGTGACAAGATTTTATCTGCAAAAAAAGCTCAAAAAGCCTCACAGCTAATGGCCAGATTACTAACATTTTGGGTTTTCCCTTTGAGAGAAATTAACAACTTAATTACCCTAAATAATTGTGCTCGGTGTGAGCTAGCAGATTCGATGGATGCTGCATAAAATTCTCTTTTAGCAGTCTTCACCGCCATCTCATAGGATTTCATAAACGTCCTATAAGACGTTTATTACAAAACTGAGCAGTCATTCTGCAGGCAGGATTTCAGATGAAACAGTTTCTTTACATTTCTGCAGCACTCAATGCCCTTTTGCAATAAATAGAGTGGAATAACTGTGGTATATTCATGTGTTTGTTTTCAAGGCCAGTTTTTATAGCCTGCCTTTCCTTAGCAAAGCCCAAAGCAGCTAAAGAGATTCAGTTTAAAAACATCCTCTTGACAAATACAAAGTCTTTTTGTTTTTGTTACTAAACTCGCAAGTGCAGTCTGTTGCAGTGGAATCTGTTCCTTGTGAGTCAGGAAAGCATGCAAAATCCTCAGCCAGTTTTGGCCTGCTCCTTTAGACTTGGATTTCCATTTGCAATGTTTGTTGTAGCTTGCGCTGAGGACATAGAAGCTTCAGCAGCTTCTTCCTTGTATGTTTATAAACCAGAAATTTCAGGGTCAGAGAAACACACACACACCCCCTTCCTGGAATTTAGACTGGACCCCGAGTGCTTCTTTTTGCCTCGGCACAGCTTTGTTGTTCCTGAGACCAGTTGCCCTGCGCACTTCCTTTCTGCCAAGCACTGCAGTGTTTTATCCGTGGGTCAAGAGCTGTTGCTTCCTCACAATTTATGAGAGTTTGTGTGTTTAAACAGAATTTTCTGAAAAGGTTTACAAAAGCATCTCAGTGGTTTATAACTCACCCCTCTGCAACCAGGCAGGTGTGGGTTTTTTTGTACATGGAGAGGGAGTTCGTAATTGTTTGTTTCAGACTGTTGGTGAGACAGAAATGACTTCCGGTGGTATGGGCGAGCTAATGAAACCTGGTGTGAGCTGCTGATTTTTGTGGTATCTAACAGTGCAATCATAAGCAGAGTTTAGGCCGCTGATTTCAATGGGTTTAGAAAGGTTTAACTGTGTTTTGGATTGCACTGGAAGGCTTGTTTTGTAAGGCTCGTTCAGCTTCTTGTTTCAGAAGGAAAGTCAGATATTTAGGTGTTTAATTAAAGAAATCCATTACCACATTTCTCCTTGATGGTGTTGGGAACAAAGCTTGTTAAGTAATACAATAGATCCAGGTGGGGTAGCCGTGTTGGTCTGAAGCAGCAGAACAAAGTTTGAGTCCAGTGGCACCTTTAAGACCAACAAAGTTTCATTCTGGGTGTAAGCTTTTATGTGCATGCACTCTTCTTCAGATACATTGGAACAGAAGTCACCAACCATTACATCTAGGTAGAGGGTGAGGAGGATGTTGCCAGGATGGGCTAATTAGAGTCAAGCGCCATAATAATGGATACTTTTGCTCGCTCTTTGTTGTTGTCTCTTGTTCAGCCTGTAGGGGGAACTCTTCTCTAGCACTTGGTCTCCCTGAGCATTTCCAGAGACCTGCCTTCCTCCTGTGCTTTGCTCTAACAGGTGTAAACGACCACATTGCTCTCTTCTGTCCAGATCAGCCAGTGTGGTGCTGCCCAAATGCCCCTTGGAGTAGTTGACTTTTCATTAAAATATATTTCAATATACTGGAAGCTTTTGTGAATTTTCTCCAAGTGAAACGTACCATTTGTTGTCAATTAAACATTTTTTCTTAAGTGTTGTATATGTTGTAACTTAAATTTAAGCAGGTAGAATGAAAGGGAATGATTTGTTTTTCAGGAACAGAATTGATTTTTTTCCTTTGCAGGAAGTTGGACCCACAATGGTTGGCGATGAGCATTCTGATCCACACTTGATGCTCTATCTAGGGGCCACTAAAAGAAACATGCTGGGGAACCATTTGTAAGTATATTTGTGGGGATTCTGATCCCTCTTCTGCTTCTTCCATCATTCCATCCTATCACCATTCAGTTTCTCCCTCTTATAACCTTTCTCTCTCTTCTTCATACTGCTTTGATTAACATGCATGCATTACAAACCAAAGACTGGTTTTTGTGTGTGTTCATCGCACCTGCAATAGCCAGCAAATCAGCTGCCACAGAACAAACCTCCACAGAGCAGACTTCCTATCCTCTCACCCACAATGGCTTTCGGTGGAATTCAGTCCCACACTTTTAGCCAAAAAATGTGCAATTACCTAGTGTAGAAAAGTGGTGAATGTGCATGTGAGAAGCGGGTATTACCTTTTCCTTGGTTCTCTTTTTTTGTATTTTTGCAGTTTGCGTGCGTGTGTGTTTGTGCGCCCATGCCTGGAAGTCATGGTGACCTCTGGCGACTCCTACTGGGGCGTGGAGAATGTTCAGTGGCTTGATAACTTGCCTCTGCCTCCCAGCCGGGGTATTCTTTGGAGATCTCCCACCAAATACTTGCCGGGATTGGCCCTGCTTAGCTTCTGAGGTCTGAGAGGTCTGACAAGATTGGGCTTGCCTGGGCTATCCAGGTCAAGGCTATTGTCTGTATTTGTTGAAGGAATAGCCACTTCCCACCCCCATCCATCAAAAGCAATGTGTAAGGATCACTACTGGTATAAGGCTGTGGACCATTCATATTTTAAGTACTTAAAATTTTTGAACATAAAATTGACCATTTCCCTCCTTCCTTAGTGCAGGTTGAAGGTGAAAAAGGAATAGAAATCTGCAGCCCCCTTGGGAGGGTCACGATTTTAGAATAAGTAATGGTGATGTGTTGGCCAGGTAATGGAGAGAGGTAGGGCAGGCTGTACATCGTCAGGAACATTACAAGCCAAACAAGGTAAGACAAGAGCATTATGTGCAACCTTGAAAAACCACTGTGAATCAGTATTATTTTTTTATTAAGCTGGGATGACATCTTTGGGTGAAGGGGTAAAATATAGGAGACAATAGTTTGGGAGGCACATTGTCTGGACTCTCATGAATAAATGCATGAGCCAAGGTGACCGTTCCGTAGAAAAAGGCCAGTGAGGAATCCTTACCACAGAATGGAATCTTTGTGATGATGTGAATCTCATGATAAAAGTTTGCACTGGCTAGATGGGAGATAAATAGCAAGCGTAACTTAAAATTGCTTTCTAGGGAAGGCTTTTTTGGTATAAATTTAGATGGAGTTTTTTGCAGACCCTTATCCATTCTTCTGAGTGGAATGGCTGATAACGGTTACTCTGTTATTTCTCCATACCTTAGTTTATCTTGTTGTACTTTGTTCAAGTCAGGGGAGGTCTTAGGATTTTTGACCCATGAGCCATATGAAGTCTTTTTTATACTCTGGGGCTCCCCCACACAGTACAGGTGGTCACTAGCTTAGCATAACTAGTGAATGGTCTCTGTATTTTTTCCTGAGTAGATTTGAATTTTATACGATTACATTTCACCCTGTACTTCCTGCTTTTCATGGCCCCTCAACTATACTGTTTGGTTTATCATACCCTCCTACATAAAATATCTGTCTGTGGGGATCTACTCTATTGTCTCTGAAGAAATGGGCTCTCAACCCAGGCTTGTGTTAGAATAAAATGTTAGTCTTTAAGGTGCCCCAGGACTCCGGTTTATTTTTGCTGCAACAGACTAACATGGCTGATCTATTACTTTCTGTCTCCCATCAGTAACATCCTCCTCCTCTCTGATACGTGCACACGGCCTTGGCTTTCCCCGGCGCCTTTCCTGTCCTTTGCTCCCCATATTCTGTCTTCTTCCGAATCACATCTCTTCTCCTTCCACAACCCTGTCTAAATCAGTCTCTTTCTGCCCATAGCCTTGGATAGCTCTGGTGCACATGCTTGTCTCCCCTTGCCCTAACTCCTAAGTCTGTTTTTGGCTTTCCTGTGTCACACTGGAGTCCTCTCACTTCTATCTGGAACTCTCCTGCTAAAACACTTCACCTGTCTTGTTGCTCAAACCATGCACTGCCTCCAGTTTGGTGTAGTGGTTAAGTGTGTGGACTCTAATCTGGGAGAACCGGGTTTGATTTCCCACTCCTCCACTTGCAGCTGCTGGATGACCTTGAGCAAACCATAGTTCTGACAAGAGCTGTCCTTGAAAGAGCAGTTCTCTCAGAGCTCTCTCAGCCCCACCTACCTCATAGGGTGTCTGTTGTGGGGAGGGGAAGGGAAAGGAGTTTGTAAGCCGTTCTGAGACTCTGAGTGAAGGGCAGGGTATAAATCCAATCTCTTCTTCTTCCTCTTATAGCATTATACTGGATTTCCATCTTCTTTCACATCATCTGTTTAAAGCTCTTCATGGCTTTGCCCCACCTTATATTTCTGCCCTTATCCCTTCTCAGGATCTTTTCACCTCTAACAGTGCCATTCTAAGCAGAGTTACACTATACAAAATCCGCTGAAGTCAAAGGGTGTAGATGGGTGTAACTCTGCTTAGGATGGCAGAGTAGCTCCATCACTCTTATCTGCCTAAGATGCAAATTATACATCTTAGTCACATGTAGCTTTTTCCTCCAACTTTTTAACTTTCTTTAGCTAAAGATTCTTCCCCAGGCTGCAGTCTCCAGGTGGAGACTGGGTGGGGCATCTTAACTCTTCCTTCTGCACTGGTTTAATTCAAAACGCCCCCCCCCCACTGAGTATCACAGGAGGGGGAGGGGGCCATGGAGGCTGCAACTCCAAACAGGGCTGTAGCTACTGAGTGGCAGTGGAACCTAGTGGGCTTGCAGGGTGATGACATCACTTGCTGTCAACTGAATCCACTACACATTCATAATCTGTGTGCCTGCGTAGAGCTGCAGCCATGACTCGAGCAGCTTTGTCACACCTTCCTGATGCCTGTTGGTAAGGGCATCACTTCATCCACCACCTTCAGCCGCCCTCAGTCATGGATGCTGGTATATTTTGTCTGACAGACCCTGCAAGCTTATGCTGTTAGAAGCTGCCATTTTTTGAGTCCCCCCCCCCCCATTATGCAATCATGACTCAGGTATCTGAAATCACACAGCGTTCTTAATCATGCACATTTTTCTGTCCTTTGGCTTTTAATATTCACTGTTTCTGTTTTTACTGCAACCAGGAAAGTGCAAATGATTTTACTAAGTAGGAAAAAAAACAATGTGTTAAATGGCATGACTGAAATCTGGAATTTGATGGGAAGCATCAAAATATCTTAAGATTTGCAAAAAACCAGATGATTAACTAACCAAGCTGTAAATGTCTTCATGGTTTGCAGTATATTGACTAGGTAGAGAAAGCTTAATTGCTCACATTCCTAGCAGGTGTGAGGCTTGTGTGCCCGGACTCACAACAAGGAATAATTTCTGGAGCTTGTTGGCAGAAATTTCATTTACCCTGGAACATTTGCACTTCTTTCTGGATGGTGTGTCTGTAAACATTTCATGTTCTGCCCACACCCTTTTTACGGAGGTGGAAGATGTAGGGAGTGTTTTATTTCTTCTTACTGTGTAAAATATTAAATCCCCTCCCTTTGCAATTGAACAAGAGGAGGACAGAAGCAGGTAACAAAACAGCTGCCCTGGAATGCAGCAGGTTAACTGGGCCTTCCTTGTGGGCGTGAAGTTCTGCGTTCCAAGGGGATTAGCAAAAAGGAACCGGTTCAGAGACCAAAGCTAAACTGTGAACACAACCAAACAAGGTCCTTTTCATTAGATGAAGGTATCATAAAATGCAAATGAAATCTTCAGGAGAAATTGAGCCACACATAAGGATTCTTTTTGTTTGCAGTGATGACGCCCTTTAGGCTGTAAAAGCAATTTAATGCCTCTTTGATACAGCCACTCAAGATTATCTATGTTTATCTTTATTCCCAAACCCCAGGTACATTCAGTAAGCAAGAAGATAATTGCTTAGGAAAACTTGTGCTCTGTTACTAAAATTGTCTCATTTAGTCTTGAACATGCCACTAGTCTTCCACTGTAAGCCAGAGAATCTTCAACAGAAACAAAGTTTTTAGATAGCCTCAGTAACTGCAAGTAAAACTTAGAATTTTTCCTAATACAACTATAAAGAATGTTCAAAGGATTTCACCAGTACTTAGGAATTTTGGAGTAAATTATTTATAATTGTAGTACCTTTCTAAACAGTTACACCTCTGGTTGCCAATTGACCAGGAGAAAAAATGCCCTGCCCCTTTAATAGAGGCTTAAATGGGATGTTTATTTACCAGGTGATGTTATTTACCTCCATGTTATGAAGAGCTTCACCTGCCCATTTCCATACATTAAGCCTCTTTTAAAAGGAGAGGATACTTTTCCTCCAGATTGTTGACAACTTTTTTCCCCTGATAAATGTGCAATTTTTTAAAAAGAAAACAATATAAAATAGCTGTGTGATAAAAACATAATTAGCATTACCCCCCTTATTACAGGTAAGGGAGGATATGGATTGATAGAAAATGGCTTGTCTGAAGCTATGCAGTATGATCACAATTGAGCTGCACTTAAACCAAGACTGTTTAGCTCATAGCTCAGGCTCTTGCAGTACTGTCCTGAGCAGAGTAACACCCTTAACATCAATGGATGTAATTCTACTTAGGATGGCACAGTTAGCTACCTGGCTTTACTACCTCTCACAAGTGCTAAGAAGTCAAAGTATCCCATTTGACTCTGATATTACACAGGTTAAATTCCAAATTCATTTTCATTACATACTATGAAAGGAACATGTCCCTGTTTTGGCAGTGGTATGTTTCAGTTCATCATCTTGAGGACCAGCTGCTTTGTTAGGAATACTTGTTTCACATAAGCTGAAGAGGAAATCTGGTGTATACATTTGGGCCTTTCGTAATGACCATTACTGGGACGTAGTGGAGATGGAGGACAAGATGGGCAGCACTGTGATGGCGTGTGGTTGCTGAATGTCTAGCAGCACCATGTCTTCGAGGTTTATAAGATTATGCATGGGATAGAGCAGGTAGAGAAAGAGGTACTTTTCTCCCTTTCTCACAATGCAAGAACTCACGGGCACTTCATGAAATTGCTGAGCAGTCAGGTTAAAACACATAAAAGGAAGTACTTCTTCCCCCAAAGAGTGATTAACGCATGGAATTCACTGCCACAGGAAGTGGTGGCGGCTACAAGCATGGACAGCTTCAACAGGGAATTAGATAAGCATATGGAGCAGAAATCCATCAGTGGCTATTAGCCACAAGGTATAGATAGGAACTCTCAGGCTGGGGCAAGTGATGCTCTGTATTCTTGGTGCTTGGGGGGGGGGGCAACAGTGGGAGGGCTTCTAGTGTCCTGGCCCCACTGCTGGACCTCCTGATGGCACCTGGTATTTTTGGCCACTGTGTGACAGAGTGTTGGACTGGATGGGCCATTGGCCTGATCCAACACTGGCTTCTCTTATGTTCTTATGTGTGGCCAGAGACTTTCTTGACCTGTGCTTGAGTATCATGCCATGCTACTTGCTTTATGGAATGGTGCATTGCATGAGCTGTTCTACGTGTTAGTAGCAGTCATGCCAACATATAACATGTACAGATGAAGTCCCACCATTGGCCCATCTAGTCCATACTTGCATTGTCCAGCAGTAGTTCTCTGAGATCTGAAGCAGGGGTCTTTCCTGACCCTCCCTCCTGCTAGTCTTTTATTAGTATGACCTTATCATGTTTACGCCCTCCTTCACAGGATTTCTCTTTATCTTGTTCTTTGCTGAGCAGCCCCTTTTTCCTTTTCTTCGTTTTTCTCTCTGGCTGTCCCACCCAGTCCTTTGAATGTATTTAGATATATGCTGACCTAGCCTAGGGAACTGAGGGGAGAGACTAAAATCCTTTTTATGTCCTGGT
Source organism: Gekko japonicus (assembly GCF_001447785.1). Lineage (NCBI taxonomy): Eukaryota > Metazoa > Chordata > Lepidosauria > Squamata > Gekkonidae > Gekko > Gekko japonicus. Next base: position 527,769 of record NW_015168670.1, on the reverse strand, counting down.
TTGAAAATGGCACACGAGAAGCTAATGGTAGTTCAAAAATAAACTGTTTTATTTAACTTTGAGGGGAAATAGTCAGCTATGAATCAAGTATAGGACTTACGAGGTGACAAAGGTACCATTTCCCATTCAACCCCTGGCAGGGCAATTTAACCTGCCCGAAAACAAAGAAGACCATATGGGGGTGGGGTGGGGCATATGACGCCCAAGAACAGGTCGACCTTCTCTTGCAGGCACCTGAAGGGGCCCCCACAACTGGACCTTGCTGCACTAAAAATGGTGGCCGCAATGGCGTGGGGGTCTAGAGGGCCCAAAATGGACTCAATCAACTCAAAGGGAAGGGGGCAACAACACCCACTGGCAGAAAGGGGACCCCACTCAAGGAATCCTAAAAGGTGCAGCCCCACAGATCAACAACTATCACCAATCCTCTTCACACACCTCCGCACCTTCCAGGGGACCCCATGGAACAACCAATGCAGGGCTGTCAAGACCAGGTCACAGGCCAATAACCAACATTGATCTCAAGTCCCCAGGAACCCCCAAAAGTACCCCCTTTCCAGCTTGGCCCCTGTGGCAATCGAAGGCACAGAGCCCCCCCAACCCCTTGCCAGCACTCTACAGACTCCAGAACAGGATGACATGGAAGGGATGAGCACCTTTGACCATCCATGTGACTCACAGCTGCCAACTCCTCCAGGTGGCAGTGGGAGGCTCCTGCCAGCCCATGTGGCAGCAGGACGTGTCCAGAGTGAACAGAGAGTGCTGCAGAACTGGTGACAGCGGCTTTCAAGAGGGCACGGCAAAGGCACTCTGACCCTCCATTGCCACACCCACAGCATGCCACCGCCTCCACTGCCCTTCAAGCCGCTACCAACCAGTGTGCCACCAAGGGCTAGTGAGAGTCCAAAACTCTGTCACATCTATAATTCCCCAGACATGTTAAGCCTGCAACCTTCCTCCTGTGGCCTCTGGGCCTTGTCAGGTAGTCAGTATGGTTTGTCACCCTCTCAGTGGCCAGTCCTAATCCACTTCCCCCTAGAACAGTAACAGCTACCCCTTCATCTCTTAGAGATGAGTGAACGTGTTCATGACAGCAGCAGTGTATGCATATATGTTCAACACTTTCCATACCCTGTATGTTGTTTTCATAACCAACACACACACACACGAGAGAGAAACCCTACTTTATCCCTTAGCATAGCTGTTTCAAAGTATTTGGTAGCCTCTGCAGCTGCATTCCAGTTGAACAGGAAGGTGGAGTTCTAATCATGGATTTCCTGTATTATGTGTAGTTTGTACTTTAGTTGTCATCCCCAACTAATCTCATGTACATGTAACTACATTTGTTCACATTCTTCTTGCCTTAACTCTGCCTTCCTCTTCTCCCATTGTTGGAATTTACATTGTGAGCTGGGGGGAGGACCTTTTTTATTGTTCTTGCTTATAGTAGTGCATAAAGCACCATGTACAGTGATGGTGCTGTGTTGTTAATAAGGATGATGAAACATGTCAAATGCGGACAATTAAGTATCAAGATTGCTTGCCCTTTTTTTCTAAATGTGAAAAGAGACAGCATGATATTTGGTTTCTTCCTCAATAAATACAGTAATTAGCTTTGTTCATCTGCAGGGCCATCTTCTCATTGTTAAAGTACTACCTTTTAAAAGTGTAATTGAAGTGTTCATTTCAAAACACTATAAAATCCCAAACACCAATGCTGGCCTTTTGACCCCTTTGCAAATTGATTGTGTGATTGCAACCAACACCTGATTTTGTGTCCCCTGGCCTAAAGCCTTGAAAATTTAGAATGGTAAAATTCTACCTGGGCAGAGGTAGGTTAGTATTACTCTTAATACCCCAGATCCATATAGCCAAGGTTGTTCACAATGTCTCCTTTCAGTTACTTTCTAATGTTCATAGCTTGTGTTATTAGAACCTTAAGTGCTTCCCACAATCTCAATATGTTTCCTGTCATTGTGGTGCTTAAGGTTCTTTTTGAGTTGTTTGTAGAACTGCTCTTCTCACCCTTTGTACATCTTGTTTACAACAGCTGGGAGTACTACGTTCATGATGCCCCCCGGATTGTCTTGGACAAGCTGGAGAAGCGAGGCTATCGAGTGATCAGCATGACAGGAGTGGGGCAGACACTGGTGTGGTGTCTCCACAAAGAAAGTACAGAGAACGCCAACATTCTTCCTAACCAAGACATTGCTGTAAATCGCCCAGCATAAGACTGACCTTATTTCTCTGATGAGTGGTTGTATGTTGTTTTCTGACATCATGAAGTAAAATCTAGTCAACATTCTACATTGTGAAAAATAGCCACTGGTACAACAAGCTCATTATGGGAGGAATGGTGATCCAGTTAGCTTCAACAGTTGGGAGCAATGTTCCCTCTAAGCTGTGGAGTCTTGTGAGCAAAAATTCTACTTTGTGAGCTACTGGCATTAAAGTTGTGGGCGAGCGATTTGGCTACTGTCTAAATTAGTTTGCTCTGGAGCATGAATTAATTTGCTCCTTCCTGAGCTAGGATAAAAATGTGTGAGCCACACTTACTCAGTTTAGCGGGAACACTGGTTGGGAGACCAAAACTCTCCTAGAGAAGTGAATCCTTTTTGAGTATTAATTTGAATCCAATCTAGAATGGCTACTACTGAAGTGTTAATCTTCTCAATTTGTTGCTATTGAACAAAATCACCCTGGCATACAGTTTGCTGCTTAAGTAACAGTTTTAAGCTGGGGAATAAGGACAGAATTAATTATAAGATGACCAAACCATTTCTGGGGATGGAAAAGAATGGATTGCCACAGAGCAACTCAGTATTAAGCACAGTGCTCTTTTTGTTGAAAGCAGACTAAACTTTTCCAAGTATGAGCATGGTTGGAGTTATACCGCTATGGCATGTGCCCTTTGAACCATCCTTTGACAAGCATACTGCAAATATTTCACCATCAGTTTTGTAACTGTACCAGTCGCCTTTTCATTGCTGGGATTACTTGGGAAACTGTGTGTGCCAAACCATACATAAAGTCAGTGGTAATGTAATAATAATAATAGACTCACCATCTACAACTTACATTTCTGTGAAGAACCACTGGAACAAGCAGTTTAACTCTGAGAAAAATAAAGAAATAACCCTTAAGAAATAGAGACTGGCTACAGCAAAGTCTGTAGAAGTGGTGCATAGTATCCTTGAAATTGAGGAAACTGCTAGAGTGCCAGAGAGCAGATCAAGATGGCTCTGTGCAACCTTCTGTCTACTTCAGAAAGCTGTACAGACATGGCCGGTCCCTGTGGCTTTAATACTGTAGGACTAAATCAGCAGTACCACAAAGACACGGAAACATTCCTTTTGTTCAAAAGGGCACATTTGAGTCAACAAAACTGAGATTATGGTAAAGACTGCATGGCTAACGCTAATGTGGCTGAGTTCCTTCTGTGGCATGAATTTCCATCACACTAACAATTGTATGTCTGTTAGTACCATAGGCTTTGGAAGTACATGAAATGCACTATTGAACCCTTTTGCAAAAACTTGTGAAGATGCTGGAAGCTTTATTCAGAAATCATATTTTATTGTTGTTGAACTCTTAACATGCCTAGGCCAGATATAAAACAAACTTATGTTAATAAACGCCACATTTAAACCTTTTATTTGTGAAGCCTCCTTTATTTCACAAAGTCCATTCATGAATACTACTTGAAATTCTCTATCACAGGAGTTCAGGATTGGAAACCTAGGACCTTTATATGGAAGGTGTTTGATATGAAAACAATACAAATGAATGTAGTAAGCACATCTATATGCTTCTGTTAAATGTAACTGCCAAGCAATCTCTGGCAGATCCCATGTGACTAGAATTATGTATAAACTGGCTCACATTTTGTCACTAGGAGGCAGAATGTGGTTGGCAGGGAACTGGGCAAATACATCTTGTCAAGTTTAGCCCAGGCAGACCACCTGTTGCCAGAGAGGGTTGGATCCCATCAGTCTGTTACACTGATGTAGTCCTCCGGCACGAGGAACCTTCCTTTGGCAAGAGGCTCTTCCATTGGCAAAAGAAGCTCTTGTGTTGGTGGAAGACTCCTTCCACCTAAGAAGATCATGCCAACACTGGTGGAACTGACTTGTAAGATCCAACCCGTTTTAAAGCCATATATCAAGATTTTTGAATTCCACACTAGATATATAACCTTTACCAGTTTATTTACTCAAGAACACTACAACAGTTTTTAAAAAGGGTATTTATTGACTTAATTTAAGCAGTCAGTGGAAGTGAAAGAGAATTCTGGTCTTCCCTATATTATGCGCAAGACTCTTCATCTTCTTGTTTCATCTGCTCGATCAGTTTCTGTCTCTCAGCGGCTTGGCGCATCCGCATCATCACAAGACTTTCATAATCTCGCTCAGAAACTACAGAACCCTGACAAATAAATGACAGCAGTAAATGTTTAGGTGGATTCACTGTTTACATGTTTAGAAATCTTTTCTGGTAATATTCAAAAAAAGGGGGGGGGGGACGACCCCATCACAACAGCATACAAAGGAAGTACCAGCACCTTACACAGCAATATGCAGAATCTAAAGGGACAGTTGTGGCTTCTGCCAGTAAAAATTGTTTCACGGCATGCTAAGAATTCAACAGTCATTTCTTGACTAGTAAGCAGAACTAAAATTGTACCAGCGTAATCACTGTCCACTTGAACACTGTTCACCTAGTAGCAGTGAGATACAAGCTGTGTCCTTCATTTTCTGTTAACAACTCTGTAAAGTACTAGAAATCATGACCATTTAATTTTGGTGCTTTAAAAATAAAAAAAAAGAACATGGGTCACTTTGCACCAGTATCTATAACCTGTTAAAATATAAAAAACCCTCACACTTCAAATACCCAGATTCTTACATTGACTTGGATCACCAGAATTAATGCTCCTGTCAAGTCAAATGGTTACCTTCAAAAGGGAAGCAGAATAGTGGAGTTCATTAGATGTGTAGCATGTGTTGGTGCTCAAGAATGTGATGTAGAAAATATGTAAAATCTTGAGAGGATCAGTTCCTGCCAGTGACCAGCTTTTGCTGATGAATCTTCAGAGTATTTTCTGAGAGAGCTGATAGGAAGCAAGTCCAGCTAGGAGGAACATGAGCCCGGCAATGGAGAACAAATGCTTGGAAAAGGAGAAGCAACAGCAGAAATGCCTTAACTTCTGAAGTGCTGTATGTAATGGGGAAAAGATAAAGGCTACAGGGCAAGAATCCCTGGATCAAGGCAGTGAAGTTTCAGGAATAAGACAAAAAGGGGAGGATCACTGTTCCTGAGTGGGGAGTGAGGCAAAAGACTGATGGGAAACCACCCGTAAGTAAATAAGCACAGTGAAAAGACAGTCTGGGTGCTAAGCAAGGCAACCATCTTTTTCTTTTGAGGCCTACTCATTTAAGATCCTCTTCTCTTATTGTCAAAAACCCAAGGATTGTAAAGGAAGCCAGGGTATTTGCCAGACCTCCGATTCCAAATTCAAGGCTTTCCCCCTTTGAGTCTGGGATGTCTAGGCAAAGGAAGTGGCATAGAAGAGATAGTCATGGGAAGATGAAAGAGAAGGAAACAGAGAAATAGGGAAACAAGGTCAACTCTCATGCAGCCACATGAAGCAAAAAAATTGTGAATGCTGTTAGAATTAGTAACAGCCAGTGTTGTATAATGGTTAGAATGTTGGATTAAGAAGACCCAGGTTCAAATCCCCACTCTCCTATTAAGCACACTATGTGACCTTGGGCCCTTCACTGTCTTCTAGCCTAACGTACCTCACAGGAAGGTTCAGCGCAGATAACCTTGTGCCTTTAAAATGTATAGCAAAAAATACTGTTCTTGCTATACTCTCACATAGATAGCTCTATGGTTAAAAAAAACAAGTTACTGCATTGCATCCAACTCCTATGGTTTACTTTTCTTGGAAAAGGGAGTGGGGGTAGGGAAGATTTTAACTTTGCTCCTTATTAGGGGTGGGCACGAGCGGCTCACGAACAAAAGCTTGTCACAAATTTTGACCAGTTCGTGGTTCATGAAGCAATGTTCACAAACTGAAGAGCTACCACAAAGTTCCACAAATTTGATGGAGTTCATGGCAGTTCATGAGGAGCAGAAAGCAGGGGTTTGCATGGCTCACAAACCAATACAGACTGGTTTGGTTCACAAAGTGCTGTATCGGTTTGTGGTTCAGCCACAAACCATGTAAAATGTAAAAATGTGGTTCATGCCCATCCCTACTCCCTATGCTGTTTAAGGCTTCCCTGAACTCTTGAAACTGAATTACGGGTAATTCCATGAGTGATTTGGAAAGTCTTGCCCTGAGAGCTGCACTCTACTTTCAGTTCATTGAATGTATAATGTTAGTACTGAAGAGCTAACGTAACCTCATTATGGGATCCTTAAGAGGTTTAGATAACAGTGTGAGATTTCTAGAATACTGGTTATACTTTTTTGCTGGATAATAATCAAATCTGGGCCCGGCAATCACTTTCCCAAGAATATATGTATACTTTCAGCAATAACCATTTCTCTTTTCTCGTGAGTATAGGAAAGACACAGTTATGATATGGGAACCAGATCCAGATGAAATTTGCGTGATTTGCCCCTACTGGAGGAAATCAGTTTGATGCTCTTGTGTTACACTAAGGCAATGGACAGTATAAAGTAACTGACACCAGATCAACTGACAAGCCTAATCAGTATCGCTCATGATGCCAGATGATACCTTATCCTTCCCCCAAGGAGCACAAGGCAGTGTGTGCATCTCCCCCCCCCTTCATAATCCTTTGAAACAGAGGCTGAAAGAGCAACCACCAAGGTCATAGGTCAAGGGGGAATGTGAGGCTGGATCTCCTTTGTTCTCACCCAACATACTCTCCACAAATATCACACTGGCTCCCATCATCAAGATATTCAGGACCAGTGATTGCAAAATAATTCTTTACATGAGCTCATCAGGAAACATCACTGGACAGGGGGCACAGTTCAGGTTCACTTTAATACTCAACAGAATCCTGACAAGAAGAAAAAAGGCTGCATGGAGGGCTTATTACATATAAGGAAGGAGGCTTTAATGAGGCTCCCATACACAAGAGACTGAACTGTTTTTCACCATCAGATGCACACAGCTTTAAAAAAAATGTTCAAAGTAGCAATGCAAGTCACAGTTACAGAATCCAAGTCCATATTTTAGATATCAGGAGAAAGAAGAGGCAAAGTTCAGCAGCCAAGCCACAATTAAATGGTAACGTTCAGCACAAGTGTGATCCACTGATGTCTCTTTAGAGCTCTTAAGAAATCAAGCCTACAAACACGTTGTCGTGTTGCCGCATGGTGAGTCATGACTGCTAGAATTCTCTCTCTTATCACCTGACATGCTTCATTTCAACATTATGGAAAAAGAAATTTCCCTTTTCCAACCACAACTAAAATTATATGAACTCACTTGAACTTCATAGGAATAGAAATAAACCCTACTGGGTACTATTCCCTATCTTCCCCCTCCTACTTTAGTCACATTGAAGCATAATATGAAAATAGTTCAAATATCCCACAGAAGTCTAGATTCTCTTGAGGCTCTGTAGCAAGGGTTGGCGCTTCACAGCTCTACACACACCCACTTCCTGCAATCTCAGCAATTAACTAATAGTGTAAATCCCAGCTTCTGACGTGATTGAGTCATCAACGGCTTGGCACAGAACGCACATAAGGAAACTTCAGCCTGAAAAAACAAATGAGGAACTGAGGAGATACAAGCAGAGAGCAACACTGAAGGAAAGGTGGCCAAGAAGAGTGGAGGAGACACAGCCACTGTCCCAAGGCAGGAAACCACTGACACACCTGCATTTTGATTGTGCTTCCTTCACAAATCTACTCTTGGCTCCTCTTCGGGTCCACCATCTCACAGTAAGTAATAACCTCCACAGTATTCTCTTTCTTCTAAGCTTCGTTAATATTTTAATACATAAGTCTTTTGAGGTTACCTTTTTGGTAACAGGCCATTCTTTTAATGATAGGCTGATAGTGACCTCTTTACCACAGAATATTACGATGTCCCCAGTGCTGTTTAATGCTCTGGAAGAGGAATAAAACTGATTCATACAGCGATGTTCCAATCCAATGCTGACCTTCACTTCTTTGATTTGGCAGTTCACATTAGAAGTTACGCTCAACAATTCCTTTCTGTGTTAAAGGGATCTATACTGGTAAAAGTGGTCTAAAGGCCTTAACAGGGATGGGCAACTGCCAAGCCACTGCTTACAATCTGCATTAAGTGGAACAGACAGGTGGGGTGAGAGGTCAAGGACTGGCAAATCAGTAGTGAGAAAATCTGGAGACAATGGATGCACAGATAAGGCAGGTCATGAGAGATGGTGCAGAAAGATTTGGTCTTACAGAGAGACGTGAATAAAGAAAAGGAGGTGACCTTGTGAACAGACAAAAAGAACAACAGGGTAGAAAAAGATGCTGTGGGTGGTATGCATGCGTGGGAGACATCTATGATCTGATACAAAACAGTGTGGAAGAAGGGGTGCCTTTCCCAATCAGCCATTTTACAGCATCAAAGGTCACTAAAACCCATGAAGGCAATTATGTAAAAGAAGAACAGCAATGAGGAAAACTGGCAGCAGGTTTACAGGATTTGGGCTGATAGGTGTAGTTCTAAAAAAGACCAGTGGATATGAACATGATTTGAAGCAGTGGTAAAAAAAATGATCAGCAGATATGACATAGGGATGGGGAGCAGTCACTAAACTCGCTCACCAAGGGTATTATACCTCTTCACATTCAGCGACTAAAATTGAATCCATCACTGAAATGGACTGGATCAGGAGTATGGCAGTGAGTTAACCTCTTAAACCATAGTCGCTGCAGAAGTGTAAGGGTCAAGCCTGAAACCTCTCCTATTGACCCTCCTACCTGTTTATGTATTTTATTTAACTGTTTCTATATATGTATGTGTGTATTTTTAAAGCTGGTTTTAATGCTTTAATGGCTGTAATTGTTTGCTGCCTTGGGAACCCTAAAGTTGGGTGGAAAGGCAGCATAAAAATAGTTTAAACAAATAAGCAAACCCTGTTCTGTCCATAGCAAAACTTTATTCTGCTGTATCTCAGCACATTGGGATGACAGAACCATGAGATTCCTAATTTCAGATGCTTAAGTTATTATAGTTCTAAAAACTATCATGGGCTTTAAAATTCACAGAAGCTGAGGCCCATTTCGTATGTATCTTCCTGCGTTTGGAAGAGAGTGCTGCATGCATACAGTGTTACCTTGGGAACCAGGATAGTTTACTAGCCATACTTTGTAGGCTAGGAAGATTACTTTCAAACACATACTAGCGTATTCCTTACATAGTGACTTCTTGAATACAGCTGGCAGTAGAATTCAATGTAGCCATGAGTCAAAATGGAGATGTTACCCAAGTTTTTCAGGTTTATGATAAAACTATTAGTTACTTACTGGAATCCCTTGGAAGTCAATTGGTACCTCAAAATTACTGTGACCAAAAAAATACAGTTGGATGGTTTGATAGCGAATGCTATAATATTAAATACCAAATCCGTTCTATTTATTGCCTTTTTAGGGAATATAACTGGACCCACCTTCCAGATGAGTATTTCAATTTAAAAAAACAGTTACATCAAATAGTTAAGATAAAATATAAAGAGCACAGTGAGAAATGATGGGCTAACCTCCTTCAGGCTACATTGTCAAATGACTCCAGGAAATTCTGGGCGTTGGTGTTAGATAAACATAAAAAGAAGAGTGCCCAAATAAATGCCATCACCCCAGTTCACTGGTATGACTATTTTCTGAAGCTGTTCTATGATAATAACATAACTGCCACTAATTCCATTAACTATAGTGGCCTCCGGTGAGCCCAGAGGAGGTTATTCCACTTATTGAACAGCTAAAGCCAAGAAAAGCCCCTGGCCCAGATGCAATTCCACCTGAAATAGTTAAAATAAATCTAAACTGGTGGGCCACCTTCTTGGCAGATTTTTTTACCACAGTCGATAGAACAGGTATAATGCCAGAGTCTTGGACAAATGCAATATTGGTTCCCATCTTTAAAAAGGGTAATTATGAGTTACCATCCAATTACCGTCCGATAAGCCTCCTCTCTGTTATTGGGAAACTTTATGCTAGACGACTGGTTAACAAACTTGGATCTTGGATGTTACAGCAAGGAATTCTGGGTGAAGAACAAATAGGTTTTTGTAAAGGGGAATCCACCCTAAATCACTATGTGACTCTTATGCACCTTGTTAATAAGTATAAGAGGTGAAAAGGCACCAAAGTATATGCAGCCTTTCTAGAGCTAAAAGGTGCTTTTGATTCAATCATAAGAATACAGCTGGCACCATAAACAAGTATGTCCTTTTAGTGAAGCCAGTTTGTTGTTGCTGTTTTTTCCCCTGTTCCAGGAAGTGTTAAAGAAAGGAGATGCTCCTGACTTTTAGAACCTCATTTTAGCTTGAGACCAAGGCCTGAGGCCTCCTTCACTCTGTCACCATGGACACTTGGCGGAGAGGATCCATCAGGTCCTCGGGCTTCTTCAAGCGTCTCTCACTCCGGAGGAATAAGAAACTGGGCAGTCAAGTCATTATCTTGAATCAGAACAGCCAAACGCTAGACTCCAATGGACAATACAACAAAAGGGAGCTCCTAAAAGACCTGAAAGGGAAGTCGAACTACTTGTCATGTCAGAGTGAGCAAAACCTCGCCAGCAAGACGCAGCCACCTCCCAAACCACCACGGCTGTACCTAGACAGTGCCAGCTGCCCCAATATAATAGACCACACTGATTCGCCCTCGGCAGAAAATTCCTTTCCAAGCACTTCACGTCACTCCCATAAGGCCACTCAGACGCATCCAGATCTTTTTTGCAAGAACCAAGCTATAGACTGGTGCTACTCTGAAACCATCTCATGGCATGGTACGCCTGATCCATCGGACTCTTTCTTTTCTTTCAAACTAGACTTGGGCCCCTCACTCCTTGAAGACATTCTGCAGACACTCAAAAGTAAGAATTTGTTATTGAATTAATTACCACTTAAACTGTTCTAGCTGAAACCAAGGAATTAATAATCCTCCTGGACTACTGGTTCTCCTTCACTGTCAGTACACACCCAAGGCATTTTAGGTGGACCACTGAGCCTTTTACAGTACACTAGCCAGGAAAAAACACCACCCTGTTTTGGATACCATTAGAACCACTGCCATTCTTCTCAAACTTGCAATCATTTCTCCTTTCTATCTCAGTCTGCTTCACTCTGGGGTGCAGGGAATACACTGGTACCCTTGAGCGGTTTCAGAGTCTAGAGCAAATGTGCATGCGCAGGAAGAGTGTGTGGTTGTGGCACAACAAGGAATTCCAGGTTTGTTTGAACATCATCTCCACAATCTCGCCTAGGTATATATCAAAACCAAAGGTGTGACATAAAAGATCGGTCAGAAACAGAAGCAAGAGCATTTAAACCAGAAGTAGATGCAATTCAGAATATAAAGATTGTCTTTTATTCCAGTGCGTATTTGTCTTCATTAATTCTAATTAATGGGCACATTTAAGCAACTGGAAATTCACTGTAATTATTTCTCTTTGTAGCCATCACAAGGGAAAGGAATTTATAACAATTGTGTCTACAATAGTCACTTGTAAACCGATGAGCCAGAAAGTGTATATTCTTGTCCTAATTAAAACTATTTACTGGGTATTTTTTGTGCTACCTTCAGTCTCTGTTAGCAGTGTGACTGGGGCGGCCCTGAATATTTCATCTGTCCCATGTGAGGGGCCTTGGAGGAAAAGTAATAAAGCTAGTGTTCTATGCCATTCCCTTAAAGCAAAAGCCAGCCACACTGGTCCACAAGGCTTGCTTATTTGATCAGATGGCTCCATGGCTGTGTCAGGAGTTACTGATTTAGAGTTGCCACCTTGAGCTGACCACTCTTGTTAACATGTACAGGGAATCCCAGCCACATACCTTTACTCACAGATCAGTCTCAGTAGAAAGCATGCTTGAATTGAGTTCTGAACCCCACCCATTTTTGCATAGCTGAGATAATGACAATGTCATCATTTAAAGCTAAAGCAAGCCAAGAGTTCCTAATTAACCTGCAGCTCTTGCCCTTGAAGCAAGAAGTGTAAACAAACCAGACAGAAGTCAGGGTTTATGTTCTCAGAGTAATAATTTGGCTGAGCAGCTTCTCAGAAATGTTACGCCTTCCTGCTATGGAACGGTATAGTAAGTAACACAACTTCTCAGCTATACCAGGTGATTCCTGCTTTAAATGATCGCAATCTTATCAAGTTGTCAGATGCAATAAGCCAGAAGGTATTTGCTTCATTTGGATCTCTTCATCTTTGTAGAAAGTGGTTCTCGGCTCATTCTTCTGACACAATAATGCATCATATACACAAAACATAGAAGATGTTGCTGCATTTTCATAAACTGTATTTTTTGCAGTTAGATTGTTAATGGCTTTATTAATTGTAAACCACCTTGATGACTGAGTAGCAGAAAGGTGGGATATCAGCATTTTAGAAGCATGCCAATCAATGCCACTGAATTTTACCTTCCAGAAGCACCATGACTTCAGTACACACAAAACAGGGTGCACATGCTTGCTGGGTGGACAGATGTCAAGGAAAACTAATAAGCACATGAAAAATATGAAACACAAAACAATCCCCAGTGCAGGTAGGAATCAGGGAACAAGGGCTAGGGTGGGCATCTGAGGTGGGGCATCTGAGGTGAATATTAAAATTTATAAATAGGTAAATTGTCATGTAGCTTGAAGAGACTATGGAAGCGAAGTTTGGTCAAGAGGGCAATGTGGAGAGCAAGATCAAGTTACTAATACACAGTTCCAATTTCTGGCAACCAAAATCCATTTTGGGAATGTTCAGTGGAAAGCAGTGTGGTGCTGAAGTGGAGGACTTATTGAGGGCACTTCTACAGAAACAAGGTGGTATTTTGGGACCCATCGCAGGCACGGCATACATAAAGTGTTGGGCTGCAATGGAACATTCTTTCAAGTTGATGGTCATAGGAAAAGGATCCAAAATACAGAGCCCACAGTCCACATATGGTTCTTGAGATAATCTTTTGACTGGTTATAGGATTTTTGTGCAGTGGCCAGGATTTGAGAATTTATTTAAAACAATGTTCTATACTGTAATTAAACAATGGACTACAGTTTGTGTTCTGCAGGCAGGCTGTAATTTTGAAGAACTGGGCAACACAAGCAGCTCTGAGAGTATTTGTTTCATTTATATAATTTATACAGGTTTCAGAATGCAGATTTCTTGGCCTAAAATTAAAGTATTGCTTTTTAGTTCAGAATTCAATGGATCATTCTTGTTGCCATTTTCAAAAATCCCTCAGGGCTTATGTCAATCTCATCACTTTAAGCAACTGACACCACTTTTGAACATTTGGTGCTGGCGGCACTCTTGTTTTCCCAACTGCTGTAGTTTGATCACACTTGGGTGTTATTGGTTTCAAGAAAAAAACTAAGGGCTTCTAACTTGATTTAGCCTGAATGATCTACCCATCTAGATTACCTCTACCTGGGAAACACACTAAAACATCACTGTTAAATACACAAACTTGCTGGAAGTACTTTAAGAAGTTCTACTGAGTTGCTGCAGGGTGTGAAGGAACAAAGCTTACTAGTTGATGCCCTAATAGCTGAAGCACTTGTGACAGGAGAAGCCAACCTGTGCCAGTCTAGCAGGCAGCAGGATTGCTCTGTCTGAATAATGCAACTCTCTCGCCTCCATAAAGTGATCATCCCAAACACAGCTCCCAGCTTGTTTTACACCTCAGCTCAGACATGCTACTCCTTTGCAGCAGGCAGATCACAACCTCCCAGTAACAATAATTTGTTATGGAAACAAGCCAAGAGAAACCCAGTCTGATGCCAAAGGTTTCACAAGAAATCTTATGTAAAGCCAGAATACTAGGGCTAGGCTACAGAATCTAGAA
>NW_015168670.1:499207-513713 GCF_001447785.1 Gekko japonicus | reverse complement strand
GACGCACTACTGGCTGGTCATCTGTAGCTCTTTTGTTCTAAAAAGGGGGGCAGGGAGACGCTGGCAACTGATATGGGCCTGCTATTGATGGAACCCACTATTTTGTTTAAAAATTCTTCCTTAGCTCAAAACAGTCTGCAGTTTCTGCTTGATTCCACCCAGTTATACTACTGTTCTCTACTATGCTCCAGGTATAAATATCTATGGTTGTTCTGTGCCAACACCCACGTGTGTCTCGTGGGTGCTACCCAGATATGCCACAAACTTCCGCTCCCAGCCCCATAGCCAGAAATTTTTGGCTCGTGGGGCAGGGGCCAGGACGCTGGGGCAGGGGAGCGGAACTTAATTAGATTACCCAATGGTGTGTGGGTTGGGGGTAGCGAAGGAAAGAGGGAGAGAGAAGGCATTTCCACAGCACCCCCTGCCACTTCTGGTCAGTTTCACTCCCCTCAGATCACCTGTTAGAAGTGGGAGGGCAGGTTCCCTTTCCTTCCTCAGCCTCCCCACCACTGCAGGGGGCTGGGGAAAGAAAGAAGAGAGAGAGAAGGCATGCATTCTCTCTCTCTCCCCTTCCCTAGCCCCCCCCCCACGGTGAGGGGGAGGCTGGGGAAGGGAAGCTGCCCTCCCGCTTCTGTTCTGTTCCCTTCCCATCAGCCCTTAAACCTAACAGCTGATAGGCTGGGAGTAAAACTGACCAGAAGCAGCAAAGCAGCTTCCCTTTCCTTCCCCAGCTTCCCCCACTACTGCAGGGGAGAGGTGCACCAGGGGTGGGGTCTGGCATCCTCCCGGGGTGGGGAAGGGCTGCTCCGTGGTTGGGCTCTGCCACCAAATGCCTCACCGTGGCTACAGACCTGGCCCCAAGTGCACCTTTGATGGAACTGCAAAAGACCCTAACAATACGGGGGGGGGGGGGGGGGGGGGCAAAGAAGCAGCCTCTCAAGAATGCTTATTTGAAATTAAGCACAGAGAAACTTCCTGGCAAATCAAGGGAAGGAGAAAATAACAGCTGCCAGAACATCTACTTTAGTAAGGACACAACTGCTATTTTGTCACATACACACTGTTCGGAAAGGTTTCCAGGCCACGTGTAGAAAGGAGAAAAGACTGTGGCCATGAGTCCTCTATGGGTTTGGGTTTTATTTCTGAAAAGAACAACAGGGGTCATGCATAGATATGTGGAAGGCTGAGGGGAGAGGAGGAGAACCTTCCACAGTCCCACATATACAAGAACTATCGCTCTACAGATATAGTTCAGATCAATATTTTTAAATTCTGTTTTCCTAATTTCCACTTCCCCCACTACCCTCCCGGTTACATTTGTCTGGTCTGTTTCATCTGTGAACTCTTTACGTAACACCGACATTTCTGTTTCTTTCACGAATACTGTCAGCTGCCTAAGTCCTCAGAGTATGGCAGGCTACACATACAAAAGAACTGCCATGCATAGAAGAATTCTGCCACCATCTTCTTTCTCTGAAAATATGTTAACATACATCTCTTCCCAAGGCTTGTATTTCTTCAGATGTGCGTCAAGTGATCCAGCCATAATATGACAGACATTGCCAAAGTTCCCCTATACACATTTTAGTTAATAATAATTCAATTAGTGTCTTATTGAAGCATGTCTACACAAACTCTTACATCCAACCAGATTTGTATGTCTTAATTAGAACCATCACAAATTTAAAAAACAACACTTTTCAATGTCATTGAAAGTGAGCATCAACCAAGACAGAAATACAAAGACAGAGAACAGTAAAATTTTGCTACTGCCCATACTAGGTATAGTCAGAACAGATATATCAAAAATTTAAGTAGGATCTTGGCATTTCTCTTACCTGGGTTATTCGTGGCTGGATGGTGCCATCAGAAAACACTGTGCTGTTCTGTGGCTGGCCCTCTAGCCAGGAGATCTTTAGAGGATTGTTTATCAGGCCAACTTCATTCTTTACTGCCATCTCCTACCAAATAAACACAGTGTACCATTGCAACCTCTTTTCCTTTCACTGATCCGTGCACTCCAATCAAGCTCCAGGAAACATAAAAATAGCTAAAAGCCAAGAAATTAAATTGTCGAGCTAGGTGAAACACAAAAACTTTTTACTTCGAAACTTTTGCAGGATTCTCCTTTCCAACCCCTGCCTGAAAAGCTTGATCATGATGACTGGACATTCATACAACAGGAGGGACAAAGATGCACCACACAGAGTTCTTACATCGCACAGGAGGCTTCTGCCACATCAGCTAAAGCATCAACATTTGCTATGTATTCTACATGCTGAATCAACCAGGGAAGACGCATTCTGGCTACTAACACGATCTGCTACAGAACATGAACCATTAAATTTTACCCCATTATTCTTGCCATAAAAATTCACTGCCATGATCACAACAGCCTGAATCCTATGGTCCATTTCTGACAATGGAAAGACACTTCTACTGTGGTGGTGGGAGGGCGGATTTCTGTTGATTTCTCTTCTCACTGCAGACCCTCCTTCTGGCCCCATATTTTCCAGGAGGCTCCCCTTACCCCAGGGGGTTTAGAGGGCTGCAGTGGAAGGAGAAGGCAGCAAACTCCTGCTTTACAAGCTATGCTCCACTTGCATAATCATGTAGGATCCAAGCTGTTACATTCCACAGCCAGCAAGCTAACCTAGCCTCTTTCCTACATATCAGTGGATATCTCCTACATTACCCCAACCACTTTGGTGCACCAAGAAAACTTTAGACAAAATACTTACAGCTGCTTTCACTGTGGCAAACTCCACGATTGCACTCCCAGTCTTCTTGCTTGAGATCACTAAATTCAGAACCTCACCATACTGCCAGAAACACAAAGGAAGTGATCATAAGTTAAATCACTCTACCAGAAGCCATTTAGGAACCTTTCTACAAGAATATTAGCTATGGGAAGTCACAATTCCGAATGGTGCCCTTCCTTACTAACAACCAGGAATGAGAAGATTTATAACAACTGTGGTGGGGGGCATATAATGTTGTGCAGAAATTTACATCAAACTTATTTGCTTAATCTTACAGTTTATTAGGCAAAATCAAAAAAACTGAAACAATGTGGGACAATACCTTCTGTAAGATTTGCAGGAGAACTTCTTTTGAATAGCCTCCTTTTGTCTCATCTTCTTTCTTGCACTTCCATCGTAGCTGGGGGGGGAGGAGGAGAGTTTACATTATTAGTTTTGCCCAGTCCAATACACCAGATCTAGTATCCAGGAGAATCTTTAAATTGATTTGACACCTATGTTATTATATCAAAGGCTACATATTCAGATGTCACTATACAAAATGATTCACAAAGTTACCTTGATGAATTATTAGGGACTGGTCTATACTACTCTATAGAGGTTGCTGTAAGTTGAATCCTACTATGTAACCCTGCATCATTTAACATGTCATGTTAACACTTCTGCTTTGCTTCAGTTCTGTTTTTTAGATTTCTGGTTCGTTCTACAACCCAAATCCTATTTCATTATTTACTGAATATCCCAACCTGTTGATTGTATTGACTCTTTGTAATCTGCCTTGAGTGGCAGTGAGAAAGGCAGACTATAAATAATGTAAATAAAATAAATATGTCATTTTTTAAAACACCGTGAAGGGGGTATCTGTGTGCAGATAAACAGATACAAGCCTAGGAAAGAATTTACATTTCAGAACATCTGAAAATTACTACATACATCAAGTACAATCTGCAACCTGTCAGTATCCCAAGTCACTGACACTTAACTTCTAATTACCTTCATCCTAGTGCCTAGATTCTAGATTAAAGTGCAAGGAACACATTAAGGTGAGGTAAGTGATAACTCCAGTAAGCAGCGAGGATGCCAGAGGCAGTCCAGCTTTCTGTGAGGCTGGAGGCGATTCACGTGGCTTCTACTGATGAAAGATAAAGTTATAGTTGGCTCATCTCTCTTCATAGCTCAAGTTTTTTGGAATGTCTTACTTTGAGCTTGGGGGTTCCTTTGCCCTCCACTCCATCTTGTTTGCCTCAAAAAAGAAGAAAACAAAAGGAAAACTTCAGTGTCAACTATTCCAAGGATAAACCACAACCTCCATTTTACAAAATTAAAACATTCAAGTAATTCAATGTTCTGGATCTCCACACTTTGATTTAATTCCACTGAACATTAATTAATCCTCAATACCCACCTCTTCTGAAAGGGGATACAAAGATTCCCCGTGTGACATCAACTGCCTGATGTTACAGGGGGAATCAAGGGAACAGCCTGGAAAAACTTTCCTTTTTATTGAATAAGTTAGGGGAATAATTTTCTGACTCTGAAACTTCACAGTAAGAGACACAAGAAAGGCAGAGTGATTTTTCTGCAGGGAAATACTGTGTAAGTATTTGTGCTCCTTTGAGCATCAGATAAGGCCACATTCCAATCCCAGACAGATGGGACAGAGATTCCTTCCTGGCTTTACCTTGTAATCGCTGCTCTCTCTCAAGTCGAATTTGCTCCTGGATGAGTTTTTGCTGCTCCTCCAGTTGGCGGGATCCCTCCTCACGTAGCCGCAGGATCTGGGAAGAGAGGGAGAAGGCAAAAAGGGTGGCTATGTTGGCCAAAAAATGACTATCCTTTTTCAGTGAAGACTATTTATAGCAAATAAGGGAAATGGTTGTAAAAGGTAAGTGACTCAACATTCTCTTTCGTCAGCAGTTAAATCCCTCTATGCTGCCTCTTCACATAGCCTGAAGCTCACAGAGCCCCAGCGTCTTTTATTACATATATCTTATCATTGGCTTTCTGCTCACCGACTGGGCTGTATACATAAATGTTTCCATACCCATTTTTACCATAATATAATATTGTACTTGGCATGCCAGTTTTACCTCTTCTTCTAATGTTCTGGTTATTTGGATCTCCTCCTCTTTGCTAACTTGGGTCTGGGCTTGTCTTTCTCGGGCTTCGAGGTCTGGGAAAAAAATTGGACAAACTCAGCAAAACCAAAACAGTCTGAATCTTTGCTAATTACAGAGGGCATTTCACAGAACCTGCTGCATGTAACTCTTACCATCTTAATTTATGGGGAGAAGGAATTTTTATGGGATTTATGGAAATTTTATAAGATTTATAAATCTCAATTTGTGGGGGCAAAAGGAATACCAGCAATTTGGTCTTTATTCCTCACACACTCTCATTACATACCAAGCTTGACTTTTTTTCTCCTTTCATCAAGTCTTTCAGTCCTTTCTGCTGCCTGTTTCTTGGCTTTTCTTACTTTATCATATGCTGCCTGTTGAAGTAACAATAGGAACAAGTAATAATACATGAGAAATGGTAAAATTAAGCAAGGGAAGTCTGCTAGCTGGCATTCAAAACCTGCACATGTTTAACAGCAAGAGGACACCGGCTTGCTTTTTCCTACCCCCAAGAATCTCAGACTTAGTATCTGGGGTGGGGGAAGGAAATGTAGTACAAGGAGACATTAGGGCTGCATCCTAAACTCATTTACAGTGGAATATGTTCCACTGAAGTGAGACTTACTGTCAGGTAAGCTTTTTTTCTGCCGGGGGGGGGATGCATTGTTTATTAGATAAGAAGCATAGCAATACTTTAGCAATACTTTGTATACTGAAAAATGAGGCGCATGATAAAAATGGTTTGACATACTTCACATTGGGGTCAATTGTGGATCAACCATAGGCAGCATGAGGGACTGATCTGAGAGATGGGGAATAACTAAGGTATCAACTAAATTACATTACTAAAATAAATTGATTGAACAGTTAACAACAGTTGTGTGGTTTTAATCGAGTATGACTTATGACTCAGATCCAAAGACTGGATGTACACATGCTCATAAGAGCTCTGGCTGATCCTTTTCCAGCAGCCATTCCCACTATAGAAGAGACTAGTTACTGAAAAATGTTCAATCTCCTTTGGGTTTCCAAGTGGAAAGAGTTTTTTGTGTTGTTTTTTTTCCAGTGAAGGATAATTTTTTTGAAGTCAAAGAAGTTTTACCTAAGGAAAACAATGAATGAAACACAAAACCAACAAGATCCAAAAACACAGAAATCTGTTTGATAACAAATCTTTCTGGTGCCAATTATTATTCCCTGTATCATCATTCTGCTGTTTGGTAATGATGCCTCTTAAATCTTTATCTATTCTTTTATAAAATCAGCTTCTGAAACTGTGAATGGTCTAGCATGCCCCTTTGATGACAAAGATCCCTCATCTGCGAGCACTCCCTGACCTGCGAGCACAGGTACGCAAATGGATTTTCTCTTGTTATAGCAAATAGGGAGGACCTGTAACTTCCTATATGGAAGTAATCAAATATTATAGGGGTGTGCTTTTTCACTGCGTGTCCAATACAATGGCTCTTGAAAGCGGTTCTTAAAAACCCGCTCTGACTGAAATATTGCCGGTAGCACAGCTCTCCTGCTACATGAGTGAGACACAGCCCCTCCCTATTCAGAACAGACTCTGATTCCAACAGAAAGAGAACATTTCAGTTGGCAACAACCTGTGAAACCGTTCTGGTCCACAACTTAGGAGCTGGAAGAAGGGCCTTATGTGCAATAGCAAAACCAGAAAATTCTTACTGTTGTGAAACAGAACAACTCACCCTTGCTGCTGCATCTGTTAGAACTGCCAACGCTTGAGACAACTGATGAAAGAGCTCGGCTGGGAAACAGAAAATGAAGTCGTTAAACACTACTGTGTAGGAAAGCTCATCTAATACCAGATTATGCAAATGAAACAGGAAACTCTGTTTGCTACTGGATTCTCCCTTTGGAAAAAGAATTTCATATAACTACTTTCTATGATGTCTTCCAGACAGCCTTATTGCTGCATTTTGGATGCCTTTGTTAATCAGAACATTTTAGAGCTTTCTCACAGCTGTTGTTTATCCCTTGCTGAGCCAGTTTTCTCCTGTGCCTTCCCCAGTGTTTCTGAAACCTCCTTTGTGTCAATGTTTTCCTCAGATACACATCAACAGTGGGTTTTTAGCTCTCTGAAAAGTCTACTGTTTCAACTGACTCAGCCCACCCTCTCCTGTCCAGGAGCAGTTACATCACTACCCCTCTGGAATGACTCCAGAAGAAGAGAAAGAAAGAGGTCCATCAGTGGCTATTAGCCACAAGGTATAGATAGGAACTCTCATTCTGGGGCAAGTGATGCACTGTATTCTTGGTGCTTGCAAGGGGGGGGGGAACACAGTGGGAGGGCTTCTAGTGTCCTGGCCCCACTGATGGACCTCTTGATGGCACCTGGTATTTTTGGCCACTGTGTGACAGGGTGTTGGACTGGATGGGCCATTAGTTGGCTTCTCTTATGTTCTTATGTTTTTAAGAAGTTGTTGAGCCAGTGAGGCAAACTGCCCCCCCATTATATGTCATTCCTAACCTCTAATCCAAAGGAAAGGTGGTATTTTTTTGACGTGCTGGGAAGACACAGCCCAGATACATAATATGGAAATTATATATTGAAAAAGTAAATCCATCAAAGTGCAACCTTTACAGAATACAATTAGGCAGTGGCAGGCATTGGGGGGGGGGGGGGATGAGGTTGTCACAACATAACAGCACCTGAATTGGAAACTGGCACCTCTGATGAGTGGGGATCAAGACATGCAGGCAAGCCAGGTTGCAGCCTTGGGAAGAAGGGGGTTTAAAGGTGGGGATGGAAATCAGCAAATATGGTTTGTCAGAGATTCTGGAAAAGGAAGCCCAACTGATAGAAATTCATTTGCATCTGTGAAGGATTTGAAAGAGGTCCGTTCTCCTTCCTCCAGACACGCAGAGCAACTTTGAGTCCTCCTTCCCAGGGCTCTGCGCCCAACCCTGTTCTTGGTCTCTTTTTCTTTCTTTCTCCCTCTCTTTGAGCACTGGCATCAGCCAAACTCATCATTACCCACAAAGTGAATGGAGAAGAATTCTGTACCTGCACACGAGTTATTTTTTTAAAATTGCATTCTAGTGAAATAGCACTACAGTGCACATATGCCTGCATATACACACAAATGCTCTGAGTCAAGGAAATGTGTATAGGAAAACAGCAAACACACACAGGGAAAGGGTGGAAGAAAACCTGTGTGGGTCCCCCATTTACAAGGAGCTACGTTGGGAGCTGGTTTGGCACCAAGGAAACCACAGACCAGTGTTACAGCCTGGAACATGTCTATAACATTGAAAGTCAATGTATCATCTGCTATAAGGAAAAGAATCAAACCACATAAAGGTGTATGCTACAACTTAAATATGCCTTAAAAGTGCAGTGCTTGAACCTTATTGCAACAAAAACTCTTAAAAGTAAACATAAGAACATAAGAAGAACCCTGATGTTTCAGACCAATGGTCCACCTCACACAGTGGCCAACCAGTTCCTCTGGAGAGCCAACAACAGGGCACAGAGGCCAAGGCCTTCCCCTGATGTTGCCTCCTGGCTATGGGATTCAGAGGTTTAGTGCCTCTGAATGCGGAGGTTCCCCTCAGTCACCATGGCTAGTAGCCATTGATAGACTTATCATCCACAAATCTATCTAATCCCCTTTAAAAGCTGTTTATTCCTGTGGCCATCACTACATCCTCTGGCAGTGAATTCCACATTTTAATCACTCCCTGTGTAAAGTAGTATTTCCTTTTCTCTGTCCTGCACCTACTGCCCATCAGCTTTACTAGATGCCCTTGAGTTCTAATATTTTGGGAGAGGGAGAAAAAATTATCTTTGTCAACATAAACCTCTATTATGTCCCCCCCCCCTTTGTTTTCTAAACTGAAAATTCCCAGACTCTTCAGCCTTTCCTCACAGGGAAGGTGCTCCAACCTCCTAATCATCTTGGTTGCCCTCCTCTGTACTTTTTCCAGCTCTGCCATGTCCTTCTGGAGATATGGTGACCAGAACTGTACACAGTATCCCAAATGAGGCCATACCATAGATCTATACAGGGGCATTACAACATTGACAGTTTTATTCTCAGTCCCTTTCCTAATAATCCCTAACACAGAGTTTGCCTTTTTCACCACTGCAGCACACTGGGTTGACACTTTCACTGAGCTATCCACTACAACCCCTCTCAACAAGCAGCTATTCCTTGAATAATTTATTTCACTATGTACAGATAAATCAATCATGGAGCAGATTGGCAACACACCCTTAGGTACTTTCTCAACTTCCTTGCAAAATGTTGTGAGTTTGCAATGAATTCTGGACTCTTGCACTCTTAAGGAAATTTGCTTATGCTAAAATAGTATACCAGTGCTCTCTTCCTTCACTTTTAGCCCTCCTCAAAATACAAATGACTTCTAGATCATAAATCAGAAATGGAAGCAAATTAAGGAGCTCTCTTGAGACCAGTTTATCTCACAAATAACCTCATGGAAATTGCCAAATGGGTTTCTGAAATGCGCTCTACAATGTATGTGTTTTCCTTTCTAATGCAGCTACCTATGAATAAATCCACAGAAACTGCTATGCTGTTCTAGATAAACCTATATACTCCTAGTGGCCCCACATGAGAAAAACAGGAAATGATATACAGTTTGTGGACTGCTCATACCTGCTTTGGGATTATCTGGATTTTTATCTGGGTGGCAAGTCAATGCCTTCTGTCTGTAGGCTTTCTTAATCTGTAGAAGACAGAACTGAGATTTAACAAAGTGAACAGCAGACTGAGGCAGCATTCAAAATAATGTACACGAGGAAATGTCAACAAAGGGATCAGAAAAGGTTTGAAAAACTTGTAAAATTGGCAACACAAATGGGAATATATGGCTAATACATCAGCATCTTCTAATCTATAACAGCAGCATTACAGTTTTGCCACAGCCAACTGCAATGAAGTTGGAACCAAAACACTTCTTAGATTTAAACATCTGAGGCCAAACAGAAATATTTAAGAAAAAAAAGTCTTCACTCCCAGATACAGGCAGCTATAGGAACCAGTCTTGGCAAAATACAGGTGGGCATGTTGTGACTGAGGGCATTTCACATGACATAAGTAAACAGGAAGGGTATGGAGAACGAACTGTGTCCCTAAACACTCAGTGAACAGATGCTAGGTGAGCTGGAGCTGGTCAGGGCTCTCTAGTGCATTTCCCCAACTGTTTTATTAAGAGAGACAACATTTGTAGCGGTTAATTGAACTAGGAACTGGGAAACCCAGATCTGAATCCCCACTCTGCCATGGAACTTTGGTGCATGACTTGGGCCCATCACATACTCTCAAACTGTTGTGATTGTGAGGATAAAACAGAGAAGGGGAGAATGTTGTAAGCCACTGTGGGTCCCCCCTGCAGAGGAAGGCTGGGTAAAAATGAAATAAGCAGACAAAACTGGCCTGCTTTTCATGCTGTAGAAGATTGCAGCAGGACACACTAGTGCACCCAGGCATGATGCAGCATCACATCCTTGACTGCTCAAAACATAGTAATTTAGGGAGATGACATTTTACTTGGCAAAGTTAACACTTTGGCAGCTACTGTATAATACCCACAAACCAAAGAGGAACAGGAATTGAAAGGCATTAAAATGTAGTCAGACCCTGCACAATTTCATGTAGGTTTGGAACATGAATGATAGTTCTTCATCAGGGATTTCTGCTAATTTCATGTTTGGAAAGACCAAGAGTCCTTCTAATCTAGCATCCAGTTTCCAAAAGTGGCTAGTCAGATGTCCCTAATCAAGGCATGAAGTCAAAAGTCCTTCCCCACTATATGTCCCCAGCTTCTGGTAGAGTTATTTTGACCCTGACCAGAGTACCCTTTTAGTAAGTTATCCAGGAGGACAGTCAGTTAATTTATCTAATTTTTCTTTAAAGTTACCGAGTTGCATTGGCCAGCAGTACCAGTACTGAATATTTTGCCTGAAATATTACTTTATTTTGTCTATTATGAATGTACCCAGGGCCGGCTCGCTCACTAGGCGAACTAGACTTTCGCCTAGAGCGTGAGGCCATCACGGGGGCACCAGGCGGGGAAGCCAGGCACACAGCAAAGCCTCTTCCCCAGGCCAGAGTTGCTCAGCAACCCGGTGCCGCCGCAGCCGCCCCATGCATCGCCACCCTCCTCCAGCGTCGCCGCCGGCGCAGCTTGAGGAGGAGAAAGAAGAGGTGCCCCTTAGGAGGCCAGGGGCGGGAGGCGCAGCCCCACTATGCTTTTGGCGCCTTCCTGCCGTTTCTTTCTCAGCTGCTGCTGCTGCTGCCTGGCCCAGCTCGAGCTCCCGCGGCCTCTAGCTCCATTTCCACGCTGCCTCTCAGGCAGCTCCCCTGCCCTGCACAAACTACCGCTGGGTAGCGAGAGAGGTGGGAAGGGAAGGAGGGATGAGTTTGCCTGAGTTTAACAATATCAGAGAGGGGGAAAAATCTACCAATTCTCTTCAAACCATATATAGTTTAACAAGTGTCAATACACATCTTTACCATACATAAATTTACAAGTATCCATGATTATTTGGGTTTTCCTTTCCTTCTCTGCCAGCTTTAAGAAATCCATTTTGGTTGCATGACAGATTTCTCTAAAAGCACCACATCATTGGATATTTTATTCTCAAACAGATTCCCAACTCTGAGTTTGCCTTTTTCATTGCCAAAGCACACTGACATGACATTTTAAGTTACCACACCCCCAAGAAATCGCAGCCATTTCTGATTGCATCAGCGTCTACGCAATGACAGGATGTTTTGCCACAATGTGCATTACTACTGTGGATCATTCATAAATAGGCTAAATATAATTGATTCCATGAAAGATCCTTCAGGGAATCCACAACTTAGTTTCTCTATTGTACAGACTGTCCATTCACCCTCTACTGCTCTGTGGTGGGGGTGGAAAGTGCCATCAAGTTGCAGCTTTGTGGAGACCCCACAGAGTTTTCAAAGCAAGAGATATTCAGAGGTGGTTTGCCATTGCCTCCCTCTGCGTAGCGACCATGGTCTTCCTTGGTGGTCTCCCATCCAAATACTAACTAGGGGCAACCCTGCTCCATTTCTGAGATCGCGCTAGCCATCCAAGTCAGGGTTCTACCGCTCTACTTGTCCTCTTGCCCTATCAATGTAAACCTTTGGAGAGAGACTTGTCAAAAGCTTTCTAGAAGTCCAAGTATATTATGCCTATTGGACCTCCTCTAGTTATACGCTTGTTGAAAATGCCAAATTTAACTAAATGCCACATCGGGAAATCAGGAAAGACACGCTCCCTTTATCTGAATCACTCTGTATTTCATTTTATCATATATTATGGGGACAAAGCTCACCTGCTTCAGCCACCTGAATGTTCTAATAAACTGGATTCCACTTCCTGAAGGAATTCTGGAATTATGCTACTGTTATCCTTTCTGTCCTCAAAGATTTTGAACCACATTGGGTGATGTTCCTCCCTTTTCTACCCCATAGAAGTCCATGCAGCCAAGTCCAGGGAATCTGGAATGCAGATACTGCAGTGGTTCACCTATCACCAGTGCTTTTTTCCCAGCTGGACAATTGTAGGCATCAGCTCAGATCATTTTAGGGGCAGAAAAAATCATGCCAGCACCAAGCAAAACATTTACAATTAGATCCTAATTCAATAGACCCCAGAAGTTTTAATTTTGTCTAGCTTTAGAGAACCATTTCCATATCAGCTTGTCTGCTGATGAGCCTCTGCATGTTTCAGAGAAGAATTCTGAGAAATGTTCAAGGTACCTGACTCCGGCTGTCCACTCATAATGGTCCTCTAGTTGAGGAATGCCAGAATGCCCTGATGCACGGCTCAGAAACCACTGTGCCACCCTGCTACAGATGTACAATCTTTCCTCTGAAACTCTTGCTGGTCTCTAAGGTGCTACTGGATTCAAATCTAACTGTACTACTGCAGACCAGCATGGTTACCCTCCAAAACTATTCCCTTTTCATGCTGATGGACCCAACGACTTCACGTTCCTTCCAGATCTACAAGGCAACGAGTCTATATCAAAGGACTAAAAATTATATATTTAAGAGATCTGTATATCTAAAATACTTTAAGAAAAATAATAAACATGAAGTCATGAGTTCATTTTCTGTTGTATATAAGAAAACAAAGATTTATTCTGAGATGGGAAGTTAAATATTTTGCTAATACGTTGGCTGGAAACACGTGGCATTTGCACACCATCTAGTGGGCAAAAGGGAATAGCAAACACTTAATTTGCAAACCTATTTAAGTCAGTGCTTTTAGCAAGTACAGTACCGTCTAGAGCTATTTGATTAAAGTGTTTCATGTACATGTTTCAATAGTCCTTACAACACGCTTTCAAACACACATTTGCCTCATTATTGTGACAAGTAAAAGTTTCCTCATCCTAACAAAGCAGGGAATCTCTACAAAAGAGTTCCTTATTACAGTCCGAAAAAAGCTACTATCCTACCATTATTTTTACTTAAAAGGCAATCTTACAACAATAACCACCCACACAAAGTAGGGCAGCAATTAGCTCCATATCACAGGAAGAGCTCAGAACATGAGAATTTATCTTTGATGGGAAGAATTTCAGTGGTCAAAATGAACGTACTACCATGGTTGATGTTTTTATTTCAAACTATCCCAATAATGGATAAGATAGAGATTTTGAACAAATGGCAAAAAGAGATCTCAAAATTTGTTTGGGCAGGCAGAAAACCTAGAATTAAAATGAAAATTTTGTGTGATGCTAAAGAGAGAGGAGGTTTGCAGCTACCAAACCTGCGATTATACTATGAAGCAGTTTGCCTTACATGGCTGGAGCAGTGGGTGAGACTAGACAACAAAAAACTGCTAGTATTGGAAGGACACGATTGCAGATTTGGATGGCATGCATACCTATGGTATGAAAAGACTAAAATGGACAGTTTTTTAAGCATTATCTTGTGAGAAAGGCGTTGTTTGCAACGTGGATGAGATACAAAAGATTTTTTTACGAAGCAAGACCACTTTGGATTGTACCAGCGGAAGTATTGACACCATATTCTAGACAAAAAGGTGAAGAATGGTTGCCTTATAGAGACTTAATAAAAAAAGAGGGAACAGAATGGGTAATGAAAAAACAAGATGAGATACATTACAGATATGTCTGGTTGAGCTACTTGCAGATTTATGACGTATTCAAAGCAGACAAGAGAAAGTATGGCCTCAGAGAGGAGAAAAATGAAATTGAAACTGTATGGGAAAGTGGAGGGAAAAAAATGATTTCATGTGTTTATAAAATTTTGTTAAAATGGTATACAGAGGATGAAACGGTAAAAGAACAAATGCTTAAATGGGCCATTAATATGAATAAGGAGATAACAATTGATTCATGGGAATATCTGTGGAAAAACTCTATTAAAATATCGACATGTACTAATGTTAGAGAGAATTGTTATAAAATGATGTACAGGTGGTACATGACACCCAAAAAGATAGCAAATATGAATCAAAATATGTCAAGTAAATGTTGGAAATGTAAAAAACATGAAGGGTCATTTTATCATATGTGGTGGACTTGTGAAAAAGCTATGGACTTTAGGACTAAAGTACATAGCGAAATGCAAAAATTTTTGAAAT
>NW_015168670.1:491958-499002 GCF_001447785.1 Gekko japonicus | reverse complement strand
TTACTATGTTTAGAACAATATTGAGTTAAATTATGTTATCTTGAGTTATATTGCAACTTAAAAAGGGGAACGCATTGCGGGAAGCCACTGGAGGGAGTAGGGAGGAGGGAATAAGGGTTTTTTGGTTAAACGAAAATCGTGTTGAATTTGTTGTTATTTCCGAAAAAATAAAAGTTTTTAACCAAAAAAAAAGAAAAAAGAACATGAGACATTTGCCAAAAGCCACCTACTGTTGAAGGGTGAGATTTTACATTAATTTTTTTATTTAGAAAATTCTATGCTGCCTCTCCAGGAACCTTCCTTAGGGGCTTACAAAATAAAAATAAGTAAAACAAAACACCCCACGGCATTAAAACATATTAACTAAAATCCAGCTTTACAAACCCAGCCCCAGCATAAAAATATAAATATTTATTTACTAGCAATAAGGCCCATTGCAGAGAAAAAGGCAACGATAGCTAGAGAGAGGGTGTAGGAGAGTGGGCGGGCCTGCAGCTGTGGTGGCCCAGGGAAGCGTAGCGTGGCTGTCTCCCCCCTCCCCGAGGCCAGTTGGGCCGCGCCACCAGGCCAGCAAGGCTGGGAGCGGCACAGGAAAGGCTGGCAGGGCCTCCCACCCGAAGCAGGGTGTGCGGCCTCCCTGGGCCAGGCCACGGCAGCCCAGGGAAGCGCGGTGTGGCCATTTCCCCCCTCCCCGAGGCTAGTCGGGCCGTGCCACTGGAGCAGTGAGAAAGTGGGCAGTGCAGGGAACCCCGGTGGCCCTCCCCCGAAGCAGGGCCTGCAGCCTCCCTGGGCCAGGCCACGCCGGCCCAGGGAAGCGCAGCGCGGCCATCTCCCTACTCCCTGAGGCCAGTTGGGCCATGCTGCCGGGCCAGCGAGAAAGCGGGCAGTGCAGGGAAGCCTGGCGGGCCCCTCCCCCCCGAAGCAGGGCCCGCGGCCTCCCTGGACCAGGCCACGCCGGCCCAGGGAAGCGCAGCGCGGCCATCTCCCTACTCCCTGAGGCCAGTTGGGCCATGCTGCCGGGCCAGCGAGAAAGCGGGCAGTGCAGGGAAGCCTGGCGGGCCCCTCCCCCCCGAAGCAGGGCCCGCGGCCTCCCTGGACCAGGCCACGCCGGCCCAGGGAAGCGCGGCAATCTCCCCCCTCCCTGAGGCCAGTCGGACCACGCCACCAGGGCAGCAAGGAAATGAGCGGCGCAGGGAACCCCGGCAAGGCCCCCCCCCAAGCAGGTTCCGCGGCCTCCCTAGGCCAGGCCACGCTGGGCCAGGGAAGCATGGCACGGCTGATTCCCCCCGTCCCCGAGGCCAGTCAGTCCACCAGGGAAGCGTCCATCCCAGCTGGTGGCTCCCCGCAGACTGAGGGTGAAAGGCTGGCCGGTGGGTCTGTGGGCGGGACTGAGGCGATGGAGGGAGGCGATGCGGCCAGGGGATTGGCCCTCTCAGACCCAGCACCCGGCCAATGGCACATGAGTCCCGTTGAGTGGCAGCTGACAGGCCAATGGCTGAGGGAACGCATGGAATGTGGCCACCTCAAATTGCTTTTATAATATAAGGAAGGATGATATTTCAACGCTACCTTTTCAGAGTCCTGCTTGAGACAGCTTACTATTAAAATCGTCACAACATAGAAAATAAGCATAAATGTTATCCATTAAAAACACCGAAAAAAGAAGAAACTGTGAGGTAACTGCACTAGAAAATATTTAAATAACAATCACAAAATTTATACAAAAATGTGTACAAAAAATCTACATATATAAATACACAAGGCAACTGAAAATGGTGTCCGGGATGTTCCAAAGCCTTGAAGGCATTATACAAGCACTTTGCCCTAGGAACATTCTTTCAGAGAATTTCTTGCAACTAAGTTATGATACATCGGTGAATATTAATGAAATTTTTGATACCTACTTGTTGAAATGACAGACCAAGAGTCGCTGCTTTCATCCACTTTCAGAAGAAGAATAGTATTGAAATGATAGAACATTCCGGACACCATTTTCAATTGGTAATGTCTGTTCACAATTTGGTAAAGTCTGTGGTATTCAGGTCACCTGACCTGACCAGCTTCTCACTTCCTGAAGGAGGCTTAAATTCCATCTCAGTCTTTCTCCGCTTTCAATTGCCATTTTCAGGGATTTTTTTTTTTTTTTAAATTGCAAAAGTCCTGAATGTTTGCCTTTCGCTTGGGCGCTTCTTGTAGGCTCTTTAATTCAGTCCATATTGCTCTCTGTCCCCCCCCCCCCAGAGGATGATCCAGCCACTAAGAATCAACATATCTCCAGCCTGGCGCTTGTTTCTTGGTCATGCTGGAGCACAATGGAATATGGGGGGAGTGAGGTAGAACTCTGGAAGTTGGCTTTTATAGATAGTGAAAAAGATGGAGAAACATAGCAGGGCAAGAAGTGACCAGAAGAGGAAAACTCAAGAGGTGAAGAATAATCCATTTAAGGTCCAACACATTTCAAATCAGCAAGCCTTATCTTCAGGGCCAACTTCCTTCCAAATTGCTTTATACAGCATTACAGATTGTAAGATTGTTTTAAGCACTTATGAGCATGACCAAATCAGTGCCCCTGAAGAAGTGTCTCCTGAATCAATGTCTTCCAAAGAAAGACTTAAATATTTCAGTTGGGCAGTTACATAAAACAGACGCCCCATGGTGCATTAGAGGCTATTAAAGCATATGCTGGAACATATATATAGCCTTTAAGGTGTCACTGGACTTCTGTTTTATTTTGCTGCTACAGATGAACACAGCTACCTATTTGGAATCTGAAAGTCAGTTTATACCACTGTTTAAAGAAGCTTCCTGCTTCAGTTACCCCTGGTGATGAGTATCCTGATTCAAAACCCTTTGGGCCTTCACAAATGGATTACTGACTGTGTGCCATCTGTGAAGTTTCCTCCTCTAACCATTCCTTTTATAGATATTACTAGAAATAATGCCCGTTGCGGAAATAAATACAACGGGATCTAGAAAGAGGCTCTGGGAGAGTGCTCTGGCTTTGGGCAAACAGTGTCAGTTTCCTGTGGAGACCTCAGCAGGGTTTAATGACAGAGTCCACTGTTTTCTCCAGAGGGACTGATCTCTGCTACCTGAAGAGCATTTGTATGTTTGAGTTATCTGTAGCCCTCACCTGGAGAGTGGTAACCATTGTTACCCAATGCTGAGGAGCAGTGCCATCAGCCATACACTAAGGGAGTGCATTTTAGAATTAGAACTTTGGCACCCACTATTCAATTATATATAAGGAGAGATTACTGGGGCATAGGTTTTCACACAGGCTTGCCAACTCAAGGTTGGGAAATACCTGGAGATTTAGGGGTGGATGGGGAGGTATAGTTTGGGGAGGGATATATTTCCACGGAGTCCACCTTTGGAAGCTGCCATTTTCTTCACCAGAACTGATCTCTGTAGTCTGGAGATCACCTGTAATTCCAGGAGATCTTCAGTCCCCCACCTGGAGATTGGCAACCTTGAGCACTAGTCTAGCTGAACCTAGGGTTGCCAAATTCGGGTTGGGAAATACCTGGAGAATTGGGGGAGGTGGAGCCTGAGGAGGGTGGGGCTTGGGGAGCGGAGGGACTTCAGTGGGGTATAATATCAGAGTCCACTTTCAAAAGCTGCCATTTTCTCCAGGTGAACTGATCTGTGACACCTGGAAAGCTACTGTAATAGCGGGAGATCTCAAGCCACCACCTGGAAGTTGGCAACATTAGCTGAACTGGAACCCGAACCCAGTAACATGGTAATCCTGAGGTCTTGAAGTTTAAACATTAAGGGACCACGAAC
The DNA here is from genome assembly GCF_001447785.1 of Gekko japonicus. Classification (NCBI taxonomy): domain Eukaryota; kingdom Metazoa; phylum Chordata; class Lepidosauria; order Squamata; family Gekkonidae; genus Gekko; species Gekko japonicus. Next base: position 495,213 of record NW_015168670.1, on the reverse strand, counting down.
TGACCAGGCACCTCCAAAGCCTTTTTAGTTTCGTTCCCAGCCGCTCTACCGATTCTCTTCCCCACATAAGTTCCGCACAGCGCTACGAAACAATACCCCGGCCAACGGCCTTCCTGACCTCTTTATCCACCGCTTTCTCACCAACTCCCAACAGCGCGTACAAATCCAGCTCCAGCAGTTCTTTATCAACCGCCATATCGTCTTACGGTCTCTTTCTTCTCCTCAGGTTAAACACACTTAACTACAGGCCGGACACTACTATTACTCCCGGCACTTCTTCTCAGAGCCTTGCTCTTCCCATGGGCTGTCGGGAAATGTAGTCTTTTCTCCTGCAAACTTACTTTCGCTCTACACAACCGTTTCCTGTTCCTTAAACTACAATTTCCATCATGCCACCATAAATCCGATGCCGGAAGATTTCTTGAGCAGGGTGGAAATAACAAATGTTCCCAGCAGACATTGCGCAAGGGAAGAAAGGAAGTTATTGGGGAATGTAGTTTTCTAAGAAATTCTAGTAGAGAACGAGATGTGTTTGAGAGCGATGCAACTGTAACTCGCACCATATCAAACGCTGCCATTGATACAGTGAATATTATCGGACGATGAAAGAGGGTAGCAAAGTTTCCTGCTTGCTTTTCTAGTTCACGTTGCCCTAAGTTACCGTATCAAAAGCTTGCCTTGTGCAGGAGGAGAGAGATTATGTTTTGCCGGGCAGTGATTGTGCACTGACACCGTTGACGTTTTTTGATTTCCAGATTGTGATCTCCAAGCAGTCGAGTGTACGCTATTGCTTGGCTCGTCTGTGATAAAAGAAGTGGAGACTGGTACAAGGGATGGGTCTTCGACTAGCTCCCAGTTCAACCAAAGGTAGGTCGTAGGAGTGGCATGGCCCTCGTCACATTTGCTTCTTAGAAAAAAGAGAGAGATGCGGGTGGGGAGGTAGGACGACAAAAGTCGAGTATATTTATGATAAAATTTAAAAGCGAATTATCTGTCGAGAATATCGGGATTTAAAAGGATGAAGGTCATTTGAGTAGTGAGTAGGCTGGAGATGGGATGGCTACATTTAGTTCTATTTTACACAAGCTGGAGGTGATAGAATAGAATAAACGGGACAGGGTTAAAGCCGGAACAGGCTGGAATGGGCATTAAACAAACCGCAAAAAACAGTGGGATGCATTATAGACCCTCGAGAACAATATTTTAGAAACGAGAACGCAGAACTCTCATGCTTTTACGAACTCTTTAATAAGAAAATAAAGAGCTGGCTTTCGAGCAAGGGAACCTTTACCTTTACCAGTCACAGGAGATAAAAAAATAAGGCCAAGGCTGATGGTGCGAAATCAGATTAAATATATTTTATTTCTCAGTTAAATTTCTAAAAATTCCCTACGCATTTTGCCAACAGGCTTAGTTGGGGGAGTGTGTTATATATAATGACAGCACTTAGTTTACATAAGTATAATTAAAATTATATAATTAAGATATTACATTAAAAGTTAAAATCCAGGTCCTAAAATATCAGTCGCATACAAAACTGCTAGATCTTATTCTGTCCTTAAGACTCATAAGAAAGAGAAACTCTTTGTAAAGAAGAGAGGGAAGGCTGTCTGGCACCCAACAGGTTTTGGCTCAAAATTAAAGAAATCTTTTTGTGTGTGGCTAAATGAATGTTACAAACTTGTTCATCTTGCACTCAATTGTTTTTTTCAAAAAGAGTAAAAGGTGATCTAATAAACAGGGTGGCCAACCACCAGGTGGTAGCTGGAGATAGCCAGGGATTACTTCTAATCTCCAGATGACAGAGATTAGTTCCCTTGGAGAAAATGGCAGTTTTGGAGGACGGATTCCATGGTAGTATACCCTGCTTTGGTCCCTCCCCTCCAAAAACTCCATGCTTCCCAGACTCCATCCCCATATCTCCAGGAATTTCCCAACCCAGAACTGGCAACCCTATGAATAAAACAGTGAAATTTCAGTGTTTTAATTTCTAAAATATTGTTCTCAAGTGTCAGTAACACATACCACTGTTTTCTTCATCACTATTTGTTTAATGCTGGTTCCAGTCTATTCCGAGGCCATTTGGCTGAGAAGGGTGAATAAAAGTATGTCATTTCAGTGTTTTTCTTTGTAAAATATTCCTTTTGAATGTCTTTAATACATTCCACTGTTTTTTTGTGGAACTATTGTTTGTTTAAGGCCTGTTCTGAGGTGTTCTGGGGGGCATTTTGGTCTGGAAAGGGTTGATAAAAGTGTGAGAGTTCCACAGTTTTGTTTTAAAATATTGTTCCCAAGGTCTGTAATGCATCCTACTTTTTTCTGAACTGTTGTTTGTTTAATGCCTGTTCCAGCTGGTTTTCAGATATTGCAAAGGCATTTTGACTGGGAAAGGGTTAATAAAAGTGTGAGAATTCCACATTTTTATTTCTAATATTGTTCTCAAATGTCTGTAAGGCATCCCACTGTTTTTTGCAGTACTATTGTTCATTTAATGCCCATTCCGTCCCGTTCCAAGGTGTTCCGGAGGCATTTTGGCCTGGAAAGGGTTAATAAATGCATGATATTTCTGCACTTTGCTTTCCAAAATATTGTTCTGGAGTGCTTTTAACGCATCCCACTGTTTTTTTGCAGTACTATCATTTAATGCCCATTCTGGGCTGTTCTGTCTTTTACCCTGTCCCAGAATGAACTATGCCAATTCATATTCCAGCTTTGAATTCATTTTTAGTAAAAACAAAACAAAACAAACCTGAAAACAGAAAACTAGCTCAGCAGGGAGAAAGGTTCTACCCCCCTCATACCTTGCTATGCTAGCTTTCTGTTTGCAGGAAATGTTTAACATAGGGAGTTTTGGAATGTGACCCTCGTTCTGCTGTAGGAAGTGTAGTTTATTTACATTATTTATAGTTTGCCTTTCTCACTGATACTCAAGGCAGATTACACAATGTAAATCAATACAATCAACAGCATGGAACACCCAGTAAGCAGTACTGGTATTAATACGACATGTGAAAATTACGTCGTAGGATAATACATGCAGCAACAGATAGTATGGACTATACACAGTAGTATAGTCCACACTTCATTTCCTTGAATTTGTGGACCAGCTGTTCTGAAATGTGGTACTGTAAGTTTCTTGTCATTGTTATATATCCACTAAATTTCTTCTCAATTTAGAAAAACATTGGTGTGAAGGTAAGATGATCCACTGCAGCCCTCCCTAAGGCATTTGGCATAGGGCAGCATAAGTAGCAG
>NW_015168670.1:489554-491908 GCF_001447785.1 Gekko japonicus | reverse complement strand
ATTACCTTGCAGGTGGTTGTGTCTTGCCACCCATTATTTATGATGGGAATTAATGGAGCAACCCATTAGTCAGACGTCTGTCACGAGCAGGGGTCATTTCCTGCAGGAGCGAACAGGAGTGGAGCTCCGGCAGTAAAGAGCCTAGGGGGCGGGCACATGCAACAAGCCCCACCCCCTGCTCCCAGTGGTCCTCAGTCAGAGCAAGAAGCAGCCAGGTAAATTGCAGAGCTCCCCCCAGCCCCCCGGTCCAAAACAATCCAGTGGCAACTTTAAGACCAAGTTTTATTCAGGTACAAGTTCTCCCTCCTCTGCGAGGGCAGACAGCACATCCGTCCCCCCCCCCCATAGCTAGCAATCCAAAACAGTCCAGTGGAGCCTGAGTGGTGGGTGTTGCCTTCTGATGCACTTCCAGTGATGTCAGGGTGTGTGGCATATGCAAATAAGTTATGCTGATGAGTTATGCTAATGAGCTGCTGCACCTCTTTTTCTATGCAATGACCCCTGATCACGAGTTTGCTCTCTTCTGAAAAGGAGTCTCTTAGGGGAGATTCAAACTGCGGCCTGAGAGTGTTTCTTTGGGGAGAATCAAACATGTTCTTCTTTGAACTAGGGAGGTTCTACAAGATAAAGTTTAAGGTCCCTTGAGAAAAGATGTTCATAATGTTTTCCTGGCTTTCAAACGGCATACGTTATTAATTCATTAAATCAATACTAGCAACTGATGTTATTTGAAGATGCTTTCATTCAAAACAAGGAAAAGATCATCAATCTCGCATTTGACTGAATGAGCCTAAGACTGTAGTTTTTATAGAAAGTGATCTGTCTCCAGTGTTTCTCAATTGTATATCTCTTACTGTTCATCCCATCTCTGAAGGAGGAAGAAAACTTGGATAGCTGTGTACAGTCAGAAGAGGATTAGGTGTCTCCAACTGTCCATGCTGCCATATATGTGATGATGGATAGTAGATGTTATGGTTGTGCATCTAAGTTTACAGTCTTCAAGAAACGGGCAAGTTTTTACACATTAAAAATAATTTGTGTCAGCAATGTAGCCATCAGAATTGACTTCACTTTTGACTTGAGATGTGAAATTTACTGTTCTCTTCTGAAAATAGTCTGCCGAAGCCTACACCATTGTTTGTGAATGGTTCAAGACCTTTCTGTTTAGATGTTTTCATTAATGTTCATGATTTTTATACATTATACAACACCTCCTCCCCTGTTGCCATTGATTTCCTGGAGGAAGGTGAATCTTGAGCAAGTCATTGCCCCTCAGCATCATTTCCCTGTTTATGTCACACTGTAATAATAATAGCTTATTGGTGATCATGATTTGAATGCACTTCCTCTCTGAAGCCTAAGAGCTCTGTGTTTGGCTAATGCTTTGGTGGGAAATTTTACCCATGTTACGATTAGAGGGTGCATAGTACAGCAGCCTTGCTGTACATCAACAGGTATAGGTCTGGTCAGTGCCTAGATGGGAAACCTCTTGGGAATCCTATGTAAGCAGCCTTGGGTTCCACAAAGGAAGAAAGGCAAGATAGAAATGCAATAATATATAGCTGTAACTCAGGGCCCTTCAACCTTTTTGAACTTGTGGACACTTCTGAAATCTCAGACAGTAAGTGCTACCACAAAATGGCTGCCATGGAAGGTGTGACTAATCACACAGTGGCAGCCATGAGACTTGGTCCAATCTCCAAATAGTGGGCAGTTCCACACGCGCACACACACACACAAAAGCATGCTCCTGTGATGGAGCGAGGTGTACTCCATTTTGACACAAAAGTGGTGCTTCCTAAACTCTTCCGTAGGGCTTTTAACTCAAGTTGAAGTGGAGGAAGGCCATGATTGGCTCTTTGGTTTGGGGAAGCAGATGGGTGCCAGGAAACATATTGGCAGGAACCATGGCTAGGGTTGCCAGGTCTGGGTTGGGAAAATCTGGAGATTTTGAGGTGGAGCCGGGGGGTGGGGTGGGTTGGAGTCCACCATCCAAAGCAGCCATTTTTCCTAGTGGAACTGATCATGGTCATCTGGAGATCAATTGTAATAGCGGGACATCTCCAGATGCCACTTGAAGGTTGGCAACTTTATGGCACCAACAGGCACTGCACTGTGGAGCACTAATATGCATAGATAATAAATTGCCTAGAAATCACACATATACTGTTATACATTCTGTAGAGAAAAGATGAAATGCAAACTTTTTGAAAAAAAGACTTCACTGGATTGTGTGTAATAAGAGAGATAAAGTCCTGTACATACTAAAACTGATAGATTTTTGTGTGATAATCTTAATGGGGAAAACATAAAAAGATGGACTGGTTTAGGACTGGATTAAGTTCCTCCATCAC
>NW_015168670.1:465601-489523 GCF_001447785.1 Gekko japonicus | reverse complement strand
AGACTGGGGTTTTTTGTACATTAAAAAATGTGTTTGGGAGCACTTGAATGCTTCTTCACTGTATATTATTGATGCAAGAAATTAATTTATACATTGCTAAATGAAGAATTACTTGGAACAGAGCTTTCAAATATGATAGGTTTTTAAGATGTTCTTTTGCATCATTTTAAAGGAAATGTAAAATCCACTTTACTCATCCATGAAGGGGTGGAGGAAAGGTAATGTTTTTCATGAGGGTCAGCAGTATGAGAGATCTAAATTGATGGGTGATTGACACATTTTTACTCCTAGGGCCAAAATTAAGGAACTTTAGGATCCCACCGTAGTCAATGGATATATTTAAATACATGCTTTAAGCTACCTTTTAAATCAATGAGATTTAAAGTGCTTAACTTTAACTGAGTCTTGCCCTTAATAATTTTATAGTATATACCCAAAATGTAATGTGCAAATAAAGAAAACATGTTTGGGATTACAAGTCACTGAAAAGTTGGGATTAGCAGCAGCTCCCTGTTGAATCTGTTGGCAAATTTAGGTTTACTGTTAAATTATGTGTGTCAGTGGCCCAAAATTAAGACTGATTTTTCTATTTACAGATTTCAATAACAAAAGCTAGTGTAATAATAATATTTTAAAAAATCTTCTCTCCTTGGGTTATTTATCTTGGCAAATATTTAATTTGCTTATATATAGTAAAGGTAAAGGTTCCCTTGCTCGAAAGCCAGTCGAATCCAACTCTAGGGTTGCGGTGCTCATCTCCGTTTCAAAGCCGAAGAGCCAGCGCTGTCCGAAGACATTTCCGTGGTCATGTGGCCGGCATGACTAAACACCAAGGCGCACGGAACGCTGTTACCTTCCCACAAAAGTGGTACCTATTGATCTACTTGCAATTTCTTGCTTTCGAACTGCTAGGTTGGCAGGATTGCTTCTATATATATGAAAACCTATATATATATTCAATGTGTGCTTATGGTGTCTTAAACCATCATTTAGTCTAACAGACTTTTGGGTACTAGAGCCTGCACAACAGATGAAATGGGCTGTGGTTAGCCTCTTAGGTGTAACCAGATCTCTGTTTAATTGTGGCTGCAGCAAACTCTAACATGACTACTCCTTTGCAATGTATGTTTAGCACATGTTGGTATGGAAGCATTTTTGTTGTGATTCGTGCGCAAAATTGACAACAGAGATATTTCAGTGTTAGTACAGCCAGCTTCTAAGGAGGCTTGCTTCCTTTGTTTCCCCCTTTTCCGCCTCTCTCAGTATGGATGCAAGAACTGTGGCCGAGCGTTCTGTTCTGGCTGCCTTGGATTCAGTGCAAATGTTCCCCGTTGTGGAAACACTCAACAGAAGGTGTGCAAGCAATGCCATAAGGAATTAACCAGGTGAGAACACAGCTGTGGTGCTGACTGGTGTGTCTGTACAAGGTTTTTTCCCTCCATTTCCTCTGTTAAGGTACAGGAACTGGCTTATGTGAATTGTCACTTGGTGCTAGCTGGATAAAAAGACACTTGTTCCTTCTGCAACTGCAAACAAACAAAAGAACAATGGTGTAATGGGAAGGGGAATACTTTACTCTGTTGTAATGCCCCTGTGTGTTTTACATAGGCTTCTTCAGGGTGTCTGTAAAAATGTAATTAAAAAAAGTTATTGTTAAAAAGCAGAATTAAGAAACTTAGGTTAAAAAAGGCAATAATCACCGAGAATGTGAAAATTACATAAATATATATCCAGAACTACAAATCCACGAACATGTTTCAGGTATTCTACAGGTGCAATAAAAGGATATTACACAGAGTATGCACGGGTGGAAACATAGCTCTTGAAATAAAAACTATAGAGATCACTCTAAAATTAAGAAAAATATACAGCTAAGCTGCAAAATTGTATAATCAAAGCAGTTCCCACAGCAGCAGAGCTTCAGAGAGAAAAGCCTGATGGTCTGGCTCAGTTTTTATATCATATGAGAGATAGCAACTGAAGGCTTTTATTCCCATGAAGGACCATCTCAAAATCTATTTTGCCTAATTTTTTCAATAACATTTTATCCTTTAGGCATTCTGATATGAAAATAGCCCACAATGTAAAGTCCATTGGACCACAGCTGTGCTCTAGAAGGTGCTGAACCAAAGGGGCACTTGTTCTTTTTAAAGATGAATATTACTTTTGGGTTCTGCAGTACATATTTTAATTTTCTCAAGGTCTTGTCAACATACAGCTTATCAAAAGGACATCTAACAAAATATACTCCCCCAGGGGTCCCCAAACTTTTTGAGCTTGTGGGCATCTTTGGAATTCTGATACAGGGTTGCTCTTTTGTTTTTTTGCTCTGTCTTTAGTATGGCCATCTTCCCCTGTACCTTCTGCATCTGTGTATTTTCTGGACAATGCTGCTGTTGTCTGGAAAGACTCTCAGATGTAGTAACTTAAACTAGGTGTCACACAGCCGGAACCTACGATCTAGTCTTCTGAGGCTCAAGTATAAATGTGGCCAACATTCTTAGCACTTAAAAGTGGCTATATTAGACTTCTAATTTAATTGTAGTTCTTAAAGTGACTGTGATCTGGTTGACAGAAACATGAACCTGGGAGTCCCAAATTGTTCACATATTGTCTCTGCTAAGGGTGATTTATGTAGCCTTGAACAAGTCAACATCCATTCCTCTTTTTTGCATCATGAAAACAATGTAACTAGCTACTGAGTAGAGCCATTAGGATGAACACAGTGTAGATGGCTAAGCACTTTGCAAACTGAAAGAGCAATATAAATAGCAGAAGGCACTGTGGACAGTGGTTATAATTTAATCCTAAGAGATGAGGCTGGCCCAGTTTTCCAAACTTGTCTGGAGGACAAGCAGCAGGGTACAGGCCTCGAAAGCAGAGAAGGTAGGTAAGAGGGAACCTTCCCTTTCCTCAGCCTCTCTTCCAACTGCCAGCCCCCTACTTGATCATTCACAGAGGCCTCCTTGCTCCCAGTTTTCCACCCATTTTAGTGAAGCACTTCAATAGTTTGCATACAGATTCTAATAATTGCCTGGCAATCAAGTTTGGTGTAGTGGTTAAAGTGCGCGGACTCTAATCTGGGAGAACCGGGTTTGATTCCCCACTCCTCCACTTGCACCTGGCTGGATGAACTTGGGCAAGCCGTAGTTCTGATAAGAGCTGTTCTTGAAAAAGAGCAGTTTCTGTCAAGAGCTCTCTCAGCCCCACCTACCTCACAGGGTGTCTGTTGTGGGGAGGGGAAGGGAAAGGAGTTTGTAAGCCGCTCTGAGACTCCCTTGGGTAGTGAAGGGCAGGGTATAAATCCAATCTCTTCCTCTTCTTCTTCATGGGTATAGTCATAATAAAACTCATATCAGTCATTTATATTATCTAGGCTTCATAGATAAGTAATTCAGAATGTTCTGGTCATTTTATATACCCACTTTGTAGTATCTTCTAATATCTTTATTGTGACATGCAATTATTCTGAAACTGCAATAATGCATTTCCTAATCAAGGTTTCCTGGCATCCTTGAATTCAGAGAATCTCAGTGGCATCCTAAGCAGAGTTATACATTTTGAATCCCACTGACTTCATTGTATTTAGAATGGTGTAACTTTGCTTGGTATGGCAGTGTAAGAATCCTCAGTCTACTGGCTGCATCCCCTGGTTGAGTGCAGGAAAGGGCTCTGGAAACGTGATGCTTCTTGTAATGTAATGCTAAGATCTAGTTCTTACAAACGGAGGAGGAGGAGGTAAACTTGTTTCTGGACAGTATATCTTCAGACTGTAAAGTGGGGGTTCGCATGGCTGAGTGCTTCACAATACCAAGAAAAATTTCCTACCTCTAGAAAGCTGGCATGTTGGGAAGAAGCCGAGGCTAGAACCCTTCTTCTGGGATGCTTCCACAAAAGGGAGTTTTATTGTCCTCATCATGTTCTCAGTGCAGTTCGCACTTGCAGTGGAGATTCCATATAGCCCAGCGTTAATCCATTCACGGTGTTTTCCCTTCCACGCCAGGCAGTACCATCATCCTCTCCCTCCATTGCTGCCTCTTCTCTGTCAGGAATCCCTGCCCACCCCCTTTTTCAAAATTTTTGGGTGCATGTGTAGTGCTGAATAGGAATTGAGCAATACCACTAGCCTTTAAAAATAAGCTTTTGCATAATTAGATAGTGCTGTTCAGGAACAACACAAAACTTAAAGCTTCCCTACTCTTGTATTTGCCTGCCTTTTGTAGCCCTGACCTGGATAGCCCAGGCTAGCCCAATCTCGTCCCGTCTCGCAATCTAAGCAGGGTCAGCCCTCGCTAGTTATTTGGATGGGAGACCAAGGAATACCAGGATTGTGATGCAACCTCTGAATGTGTCTTGCCTTGAAAACCCAACAGCACTTTTCACCAATATATTCTAGCACAACCACCACCTCCCCACAATAAATGCACTTCTTCTTAGTTTGCTACATTTCAGCACCAGGCAGGAGATGGTGGGTGATTTCCACCTCCCTTTTCAGGGGAAATTACAGCCCTGGGAAACTCATGGGGTGAACCCCCTGCCCCTTAATGAATAAGTTACCCTCTCCCAGGTTCAGGGCTGCATTTCAGTGCTGGGTAGGAGGCTCTGGGTGATTTCCCCCCACACCTTTCTGAGTTAATTACTGGCACTGGGAAACATATGTAAAATTGTGATTTTGAATTGCTGCAGTTGAATAGCAGCACTACTACAATATTACAGAGACAAAACTGTAGAAATATAATGGACTAGAAATAATGCCCGTTGCGGAAATAAATACAACGGGATCTAGAAAGAGGCTCTGGGAGAGTGCTCTGGCTTTGGGCAAACAGTGTCAGTTTCCTGTGGCGACCTCAGCAGGGTTTAATGACAGAGTCCACTGTTTTCTCCAGAGGGACTGATCTCTGCTACCTGAAGAGCATTTGTATGTTTGAGTTATCTGTAGCCCTCACCTGGAGAGTGGTAACCATTGTTACCCATTCTCCTCTCCCCTATGAGGTATGTTATGCAACTGAAAATTCCAACTGCCTTGCGGGGGGGGGAGTTTGAGGTGTGGAATGGACTGAAGTCCAATCAGCTTCCATATGCAAAAGACCAGGTTGTCGCAGCAGTTGTGGTGTGGGCGGGACCCGGGCTTTGCCTTCTGATTGGTGGCGATATATGCTGAGGTGCAGTGCCATCAGCCATACACTAAGGGAGTGCATTTTAGAATTAGAACTTTGGCACCCACTATTCAATTATATATAAGGAGAGATAGGTGGAGGATGGGAAATGTTTTTTTGTATTGAAACTGAAGGAATATGTTCCATTTGTGAATCTTTTCTTTCCAGTCCCCTATCCCTCTTTGTTCTTAGTGCTCAGATCTACACAATATAACATAGTGCAATTGTGCTGTTCTGCATTAAACATTTTTTAAAACCAGCATATTTAGAAAAGCCTAAGTATAGCCGTCTCTTCCCCTGCAGTTGTGACTTGTCAGTGAAACTGAGAGAGATTTTTAAAAGTAAAAAAATCCCAATTGTCAGGTGGAGGAAAGGGCAAGGAGACGATCCCTTTAACTGAAACCAAAAATGTGCTTCCCATTCTGGACACAACGGAAAGAATGCCCCAGCCATGTGATGCAGGGAAAAGCTTTTTTCCCCCTAGGTTTTAATAAAGCATTCCTTTTAGAGAAAGAAAAGGGCTGCCCACAGTTGGGGCATGAATGCAGGACAATGTCATGTGGAAACAGGAAAAAACAATGCACAAGTTGGGTGGCTGAAATGGGGAAAGAGCTCCATGTAAAAGCAGCCCTGGACAGCTTTCTGTGAGGAGGAAGGGGTGGGTTTGTTTGTTCGTTTTATATGATGGAGAATTCAGTCATGTAGTCCTATTACCTATAGTCTGAAGGACACAGTTAAGAAACGGTTTACCATGTGATCTATAGTTTGTGAGGACTAGACTTGTGTCAGGCTTCTCATAAGACTGAAAGCAAAGACAAGGTATTTCCTGCCACTGTAAATAAAGCATTCCATATTCTGCCCTTGTGACCTTTCTCATTTGTTTTTTAGTGGACCACCTCAGTCCAATGCAGCTAAATGGTCCCCACCAGAGAACTATAAAAAGTGAGTCCAATAACAACCTAGTTGGCTTAATTCCATATCCTGTATATGTGTGTGTATTTCTGTACATACTTTAATGTTCTGTGTCTGTTTAGATTCAGACTGAAACCAATAGTTCTGACCATTAACCCACTGTCTATAAAACTGTATATTAGTGGCAGAATTCCTAACATACTGTACAAGGAAAAGGTTCAGGTAGCTTTCCGAGTCTGATCTACAGTAGTTTTGCTTCTGAAATAGCAGTTCTCATTTCATAATGGATTAGCCATGTTTCCTGACCCCAAAACATCTTGAAGCTCAAGGAATGTTTTCCATGCTTAAAGTGCATGTCTCTTAGGCTCAGTTTCCATGTCCATTACTTGATTACTCAACATGATTCCAGCTGTATGGTTGAACTGATTTAGAAAAGATGGCCATGACGTGTGGTGATACAAACAGTCTGCTCTGGTGATCGATCTGCGATGGTTAACTCATTCCTATAAGCCCTAATTTGATGGTGCAGTCATCAAGTTATCAGGTTTTAGAAGATTGATGGGCTTCCGATCTCCTGCTCTAACACATACCACTGTGGTTTAGTGGTTAGTCTAGGCCTACGAAGATGGAAATTTAAATGCCTACTTGGCCATGAAACTCACTAGGTGACTTTGGGACAATCACACTTTCTCAGCCTAACCTTTCTGACAGGCTTTATTGTGAGGACAAAATGAGGAAGGATAGATGCACGCATACCACTCCGAGCTTCTTGGAGTAAGGATGGGATAAAAATGTGATGGAAGAACAGAAGGCTTATGCTGGTTGTTCTTCTTGCAGGCGTGTCGCTGCCCTTGAGGCCAAGCAGAACCAGCCGCAGGGTCCTCAGAAGGGCTTGGTGAAATCCCAAAGTCAAATGGACTCCAGGTATCGAGGGCTATCCAAAGAGGATCGAGCTATAGCAGAGAGACTGGAGAGGCTCAAGAAGGAATCAAAATCCAGTGAGTCTAGTTATACTTCCTTCCTGCCAGATGTTATATTGAACAGAGTTCAAAATATGAAAGTGGGCTGTTTGATGAATTCCCAACCTTGCTTCTATACCTGCAAGAGAAGGAGAAAAGTCAGTAGTAGTGGTCAGCCCCCATGTACATTCTTGAAAAAGCACGAGAACACAGAATGTGACTAGGGTTTTGGACTCCACTTTATTTCTTTGTTCAATAAGTAAATCTCAGGTGCACAAGCAAATTATAGGACAGGATTCCAGCAGGTGCTCATGCGGAACAAGGTCTCTCCCAGCACCTGCTTTGTCAGACCCTTCACCTGGAGGTCCCCCTGGGCCTTAGGCCTTCTTCTGTTGCTTCCTTTGCTGCTGCAGGAGGCTCAACTTGATCCACTTGTTTGAAGGTGCTGAAGGACCATTAACCCACTGTCACTGTGTTGTTTTTATTCTCCCTCATTCCTCTTTTTGCATGTATTTTTAAAATTACCCTTCTTTCCCTCTTCACTTGTATGTGGCTATGCCCTGCGACAGCCATTTTGTGGTTGGCCTTACCTCCCGTGGCAGCTATTTTGTGGTTGTGCCCACCAACCTGAATCAGAATTCCAAGGGTGCCCACAGGCTCAGAAAGATTAGGGATCCCTGCCCTGATTCAGGCTTGGGTATTTACCAGCTTGCATTTGGAAAACTAGCAGAAGTGTATTTTGAAGGATTATGGGAAGCATTCCTTTCCTTTCCTCTTGTTCTTAGCCTTCAGGTTGCAGAGGCTGGCTTGCTCGTTGTGTGGGCAGAGTCTGATGAAATATCTGACTCTGGATGGGAAGGGTGTTTGCAAGCTTTTTGGCAATCAGCAGAGGGAGCTTAAGCATTCTGAATAACTCTTTGTCTTGCAAACTGTTGTCCAATTCTCTGGCATTATCCAGACAGCAGAATTCAGATTTGAGAGTATGGAAAACATACAGACGTGGTCAGGGAGAGCAATGTCCTGTGCCAGTATGCCATATGGTCTTCAGTATCCTTGAGCTCTATTCCATCATGTAAGAATGAAAGCAAATAAAGATACAAAACTCATTTTCTTCATTGTTAATAAACCCATTTGCTCTTCAATGCAGAGTCCGTTCCATCGCAGTCTGAAATAGAGTCCAGGCTGGCAGCATTGAAAGATGACCCTACAAAACCCATTCCGTCCACCCAAGAGATGGAAGACCGTCTGGCAGCCTTGCAGGACAGACCACGTCCCTCCCCAGCTCCCAGGCCAGTAAGATCCCCCTCTCCTTTTGTAAATAATTACCAGATACTGTTTCCTAGTGGCAACAAAAGACTAGGGAATAGCTGTCAATTCTATTGGATCTTGTGTCGCAGCTTGCAGAAGCATCTTCCTGGCAGAGTGGAAGGCAGAGAAGGATCTTTCCGTGCCTTCCCCTGGCAGCTCACTGTTGTCTTGAAAACCCTCTCTGAGGATCGGGAGAAGCTCGCAAACTAGGCACATCATGGTATAGGGTGCTGCAGCGATAAGGTAGAAACAGGAAAAATCATCTCCTGCTTCTGTTGGCCTCAGCAGAAGAAGTGGAAAGAGGCTATTTTATCAGATTTCCATTTGTTACTTCGGTGCCATGTACCATAGTAGGTTTTGTTTGCAAGGCTCTCCCAATTATCAGAAAGCGGAGAAAGATCCGTTCTGCCCATCTTCCTTTGCAGGCTTTCCATTAGATCCAATCCCATCCTTTCAAACTTCTCTTCCTTAGAAATACCTTCATAGGTTTCTGGGTGACTTCTTCTGCTGCAGAATATATGTCATGGTGTGGATTCCTTAGTTTGATGAAAGCAACGCCTACTTTGTTTCTAGAGCAAAAAAACACCTTTGAGACTCGAGGAAAGCTATTAGTAAAACTTGTATCTTGTTTTGTGCTTTGAATAAAGACCTTACTGAGGGTAAGACAATAACCCAAGATTTAAAGATGTTGTGGTATCTCTGTATTCTGCCATGGACTCTCAGTTTAGACCTTCTTCCCCCTCCCACCTCCCCCTAAAGATTAGGCACCCACAGGCAATGTTCCCTCTAAGCTGAGTTAGTGTGAGCTAGCTCATGGTTTTTTAGCCTCCAGCTCACACATTTTTGTCTTAGCTCGGGAAGGATGGCTCCAGAGCAAACTAACTTATGCAGCAGCCAAATTGCTCACTCACAACTTTATTGCCAGTAGCTCACAAAGTAGAGTTTTTGCTCATAAGACTCCACAGCTTAGAGGGAACATTGCCCACAGGATGTTGTAGAGAATTATTGTCTTACTCTGTAAGCCAGTTTGAGGCCTCTCTAAAAACCAAACTAGATAATACTGTATCTCTGAATCTATTATGGGGGTGCGGCACCAGTTTAGAGCTCATTTTTTTAACTCTTCAAAATGCTTGGTGTTGTTCACTGTCTATTAAATGTGGCCTTAACTCTTAACTGTGACCCACTGAATGCCTTGTATTGCTCGTCTAACTCTGTATATCTCACTCTCTTGCTAGGTTTACCAGCTTTCCAATACCAGGACACAAGCTGAGCAGTCAGATGACTTGCTGAATCAGATGGCTGAGGAAGTTACTATAGATCAGAGCTCG
Source organism: Gekko japonicus (assembly GCF_001447785.1). Lineage (NCBI taxonomy): Eukaryota > Metazoa > Chordata > Lepidosauria > Squamata > Gekkonidae > Gekko > Gekko japonicus. The sequence continues at coordinate 479,860 of NW_015168670.1, read as the reverse complement.
GGTGTCCTACCTCAAGGTTCTTGTTCTGTTTTCATTCTGCCTCAGTTTCATCCTGTAATGACTTCTACAAAGCTGGAACTTCCACAAAATTTTCAGAAGAGAACTTCCTTTTTATCACACCAACCCAAAAAATGTTGTAGCAAAGTTTCAGAAAATCCTAAAGACAAGGCAGATATAATATTTAAAGAGCAGTCATAGTGATTTCTTCACTTGTGGTGTGACCTTGACTTCACAATTTGTATCACAGATGTGCATTCCGATAATTCATCCATTCATGCTTTGGTGGGGAGGGGCTGTTTATTTTTATTGTTTGCGACAAAGTGACACTTGTACATTTATAACCTTATCCCTTATATTTTTTTCCTAAAGAAACATTTTAAATATAGTTGCAGAACTCTTGTCAGGATTTAACCTAGCCGTGCATGAAGGAGTCCTTGTGCCTCTTATTGTTTCCTTATGTGAGTCAATCCTGCACTGGGGTGGAGAGACCATGGAGAAGCGGTTGTGTGACCACCAAGGGTTTGGGAAGCTTAAGGAAGTCAGCTTGAGGAAATGCAAAGAAGTTTCACAGTGAGGCAAATTTGACTTGTTGCAAGCAAGACTGGAACCACAGCAAAGTGGTTGCTGCTTCCATAGCCAGGGCAAGTAAAAAAAAAGTTTGCTGTGGAAATTAGAAAAGCTGGCTGCACGTGTCTCAGAGTGCCATCATAACATTGTAGCCAGTATTGTGCCCTGTACTTTCTTCCTTAATTCCCTTTGTAGTAAGATCAACTCAGAAGCACTTTCCTTAATTCTGTGTTAACGTCTTTTGTATACTGATCAACAGTGCTTGAATGCCCACCAGTTAAGCTCAGATCCTGTTCTCTAGTCCCAAATGAGGAATGGATTTATTCGATGATTGGTCCAACTGTTGATGAGCACATTCATGGCTGTCTGACAGGCTGTTTCAGACAGTGTTAGTATAGTGTAACTGACTGTTCCTACGGCCATGGCCACCATTTGCTCTGCCATGCCATTGGAAGGCTTTTGGAGATTTTTTAAAAAAGAAAATCAATAATTGCTATTGTTATCTAGCATTCAAACAGTGTATCGCCATGATAATTTTTTTACAAAGTCTCTAGCTCTTTCCATTGCAGTTATAAGGGGAGAGGTGCAGGTATCACATTTCTCCTTATAACTCTGCAGTGGAAGGGGTTAGGGACTTTTCTTTTTTAAAAAAGGGAAACTTGAACTTCAGCAATCATGACAATACATTGTTAGAACACTATATCAGTAGAATACAATAGTAATTTTTTTTGCCATCAAGTTGCAGCCAATTTATGGTGACCCTGTGGGGTTTTCAAGGCAAGAGATGTTTAGAGGTAGTTTTGCCATTGCCTTCTTCTATGTAATAACCCTGCTATGTCTTGGTGGTTTCCCATCCAAATACTAACCAGGTCCAACCCTGCTTAGCTTCCAAGATCTGAAGCACAAGAATAATGACTGATTCAAAAAACCTCCAAAATCCTTCCAGTGGCATGCCAGGTAAAAAACACAGGGAAAACTGTGGCTTAGAGTGGATGCAGCCCTAGGTTATATAAATCAGTTTGTCTAAGTAGTCTTTAGTTAACAACTGCCAGTCTGCTTGGATTGGTAACACTTTGCACAAATGCAGTTTTGGAGAAAAAACAAAATAGTGCATCCCTGTTTGGCAGGCATTTGAGTTGTTCACTGTTAGCTGATCAGACCAAGTGATTGGCTCACATCATGTCATTTGAAGATAGACGTTGGACTGTTAAACATGTTCTACACAAAATTTGCAACATCCCTAGTGCTGATACACATTCTGGTAGATCTGTCTCATCCTTGATGGACTAGCAGGTGAATGTGTAAGACTACTTGCACTGAAATTTTAGGGGATATTTACATTGTATCTGTGATGTGTCTTTATCGTGCATGTGTGAACTCACCCTAAATCTTTGCTCTCCAGAAATCAACACACAGACTTTGAATGACTTAAATCGAACTGATGAAATCACCAGCATTGCTGATCTGGATCCCAAACATTTGGAAGAGGAGAAGAATAGACTTCTGACGGAGGCTGCTGTGGAGCTGAGGGAGGAGAACACCAGGGAGGAGAAGATTCTAGAAGTGGCCAAGCGATTGGCCATGCTCAAAGGCCAAGACCCTGAGCAAGGTACACAAGACTGTTCTGAGGAACAGAGGCTTATTTCTTTGGAAGAAGTTAATCTTTATTTAATGACTAATGGGAATTAGTCCAAGATGCAAAACCAGAACATACTGTTTCCTGTTCCCAGGATTGTGGTTATTTAGAAGCAAATAATAAAAATGAGTGGATTGCTCAAGGCACATTGGTAACAAGAACTCTTATTATTTTCACAAACGAAGCCATGAAGATACTATTCTTTTTTTCTAGCCTCAAGACAAATTCAAGACATGCTTTTGTCTTCTGTTATTTTTCAATCCTCTTCTTTCTGCCCCAGATACTCTTTTTCTCTAAAATATTTAGAACATCCCTTCAAGAAAACGCATGTGTTTTGTTTAAGTTTTTCACAGTATGGAGATAAAACATTTGTCAGCCACTAAATGTTAGTGTGTCAGGCTGCAAGTTAAAGGCACACCTGTAGTAACCTCTTGAAAAATTGGCAACTCTGGTGCCAACAGCAGGCCTTGCCTACACCGACAGTGGGAAAGTCAGATTCTATTTATTTATTTAGATTTCTTGGCCACCCTTCCCTACAAGCAGGGCTCAGGGCGGCTTACAACAAAACAGAGGCAATAAATAGTACAAGTTAAAAGTCCAATTTAAAATACCTATAACATATCAACAACTAAAACAATGCACTTCCCAAGATAGTGAAATAATTTTTTTCCCAGAGGCCACCTTGGGGGAGGGGTTGCAGAGGGTGGGAGGGTAATGAGAGTGCCAGATTTCACGCTGTCCCGTTGCTGTCCTCAGTCAAATGCTTGACACATCAGCAAGGACTAGAAAAAGACGATCTGGTATAAACACTGCTCAGCCCCCTGTAGATAGAGTGCTTAAGTGGAGGCACACACAGTGTCTCTGAAAACATGAAATGACGAGAGGCTGATTATATACATATACATACTTTTTTCCCATTGAATTGTCAATTTCACAATCTTTCTTTTACAGTTACTCTGGATGACTACAAACTCCCCAACAGCGATGAAGAAATGGAAGAGGAGGAGGCCATTCAAAGAGTTTTGAAACAGGTCTAAAGTAGTTGCCAGGCATTACTTTTGTGGTATTGTTGCTGTTGATTCCTCTCTAATGCAGTTGGTTATAACCAGAAAGCAAGGGTTTAATCCTGTCCAGGTTAGCCTTATGATAACTCTGTCCGTGGAGCATACTCTCAAAGATTTCCCCAGACTGATTCATATGTCCTGTAGGTTTTTAAAATTTATTTTTGCTTGACAGAAGGAAGGAGAAAACTCTTAAAAGACTGTCGATGCTGTAGTGTTCATTGGCACTTTTTGTAATACTGCTCAGTGGTCGCCCAAATTCCTCTCTGTCCTTAATTCTTCTGCTTGCCTGATCCTGTTCACCATTCCCAACATGTTTGGCACTTGTCATTTATCATGCAATTTAAGCTGCTACTTCTCAGTTTCAGACATCTTCATGGCCCTTGTTCATCTTCGTTCAGCTTCTCCTTATGTTCCTTCTTGTATTCTCTAGTAATCTGTGGGCCAAGAATCAGAGGATGTTCCCCACCCTACCCTACCCTCCATCCTGGAGCAATTTCTGATCCCAGGAAAGACTGTTCCTAGGATTGAAGGACTTGTGTGTACTAATAGTAGCACTGGTTGGACACATGTAACGGGGAGGGGGTGAAATTGCTCCTTTCTTTCTCTTCTGGGAGTGGAGCTCTACTGACACAAGGAGGGGAAAATAAACCAGACTGATGTTGCTATTAGTACACCTAAGTCCCTCAATCCTAGGATTAAAATTTCCTGTGATCAGAAAAGGCTCTAGCAGGTAGGAGAGGCATGGAAGTTCCTCCCTTCAGACATTTACCTGGCAACATGTCCTGTGTTCATCCTTTTTAAAAAAAACCCAAGCTAAACTCCTCTCCCTTGCATTAGCACCTTGATTTTTAATTTTTCATCTTCTTTTCCTGCCATCTGTTGATTATCTTGCTTCCTGAATTGAACACCAAAGTGTTTGTTAATCTTATTTCCCCCCTCCTATTTCTCTTTTTTTCTGTCTCATGACCTTAGAGCTGTGATCCCAAATGTGGTACCTGCGAGCACTGTGATGTCCCTCAATGTGTTTCCTGGTGCCCACTTGCTTCTTCCCCAAAGCAAAGAGCCAGTCCTGCCTTTCTTCTACCTCAGGGGAGAAGGAGGACCCCAGAAAGCATAATCACTGGGCCTGGAGGGAGTATCCATTATGATGGCATGAAATTTCCCCAAAAATTGTAATTGCCCCCTATGACAGCCATTTTATGATGGGTCCAGCCTTCCATGACTGCCATTTTGTGAATTCCAGAAGTGCCCACCATCTTAACAAGGTTGAGGACACTTGCCTTAGAGTATAATCTTGCAGTCATGGCCTTGTCAGAACCTAGCAAATTTGGGAAGGAGACAGATAAAGGTGAGGCAGAGGTAAAGCCAGTATAAGCCTGCAGTCCTCTCACAGCCCCACCATAGAGCAATCTTGGAGCAGAACTTTTTTAGGGTCTGAAGAAATATTATTTTGACCTGTTGCTGTTGGGGGGGGGGGGGGCTATACTTGTTTAGTTTTGCAGGTCTGGCTGGTTTACTTGTAATTACCTCCTTTGGCTTGAATTTGGTGAAGATGCACAGGCTGAATTTCTGGTAGATGTTTCTCACATCTAAGGTTCAGATCAAGATGGATAGCCATGTTAGCCTGTCTGTAGCAGCAGAAAAGAATAAGAGTCCAGTAGCACCAGTCCAGTAGCACCTGTGGCAGGGTATGAGCTTTTGTGAGTCACTACTTACTTCTTCAGGTGCTACTGGACTCTTGCTCTTTTCTGCATCTAAGGTTCAGGGCTCCCTGTCGACTCAACTTGACAATTATTGGTTGTAGCTGATACATAACACTTAGTACATACTACCTACGATACCAGTCATAGATGATGGCCAGATGGAGCCTCCACAAGGAACAGGGAGTTAAGGAGAATAAACAGATAATAGTCCATTCCCCCTCATGCTACATTATAATAACAACAGGTGGCTGATCTTTGGGACTACAGATGACCACTCTCAGCAATATAGCATGACACTGTATTTTTCTTTTGCAAATGGAGGTTGGAGCCAGATGAGCAGGAAGTTGCTCTCTGGAGGGTGGAAACTTCTTACAGTTTTTATTAAAACCTTTACATTCGGCTTTCCCCTCCTCCGTCCAAGAGGAGCCTGAGGGGGATGTGTGCTTTGTGCCGTCCAGGCTACTACGAGCTTTTGAGGCTTGACCAGGCCAATTTCCCATCCTACCTTTCCTTTTGTTTCTTTAGCCCAGCTGCCCCAAAGCTCCATTTTTCATGGAAGGCAATGTGTATGCTGGGTCTTAATCAGGTTGAAGGTTATGTGGGGTGGGGAGATTTTCATTGGAAAAGTAATACTGTTCTGTATACCTAGGAAATGTACACCACCAGCCCAAGTACGCAGGAACCTTTACCTTGTCTATGGGTGGTGCCACTGTTAGGGTCAGGACCATTTGACATTTGGTACTAGAAGAAGTAGTGATGATTATGTCATATGGGACAGGAAGTGCTGATCAGCCAGCATGGCAGATATTTAGAAGAAATATTGTCAGTAAATTTGGAAAACATAAGCAAAATGTGTAGAAATGTGTAGAATTGGATTTCCTGAGAATACAAGTTTTTTTAAAGCTTCACATATAGATATCAAACTAAGTCCCCCAACAATAAATGATTCTTGCTGCTAATCACTTCTCTCATACTAGAACATTTAGGTGTCTGACTCAAAACATTGAATGGTAAAGGCAATGTATGCTTTGCACAACCAGCCTGGCCTGATTAAGACTGATGGCTTCATTATCTATCAATGGCCTTATCTATCTTGAAACGAATAGAAGCATCAAATAACCTCCACTGCAAGTGTTTACATTATCTTTGGTGACTTTTGGGAATATATGAAAAACATGAATTCTTGCCAGCTAAAAGTTTAGCTAGTTGCAAGTCTGTTTATTAAACAAAAGATTAAGGGAGTAGAAGAAAGTGATTTTTGAAGAGGGACTTTTATATGAAGAAAAAGTCTTCTGTTTCCAAAGCTCTTTCTTATTTACCATCAGCTTACTGAGGAGGCAGCTCTGGATGAAGCAAGTGGTTTCAATATTACCCCAGATCGATCCACCCAGCCAGAAACTGCACAGCAGAAAACAATCAAGAAACCCAAGCAGGTGAGCAGCTAGTCAAATCCTCTGTGTGCTTCCCTTACATCTGTATGTTACTTTGAGATTAGCTAAGTACATGAAGAAGAAGGGGGAAAGGGATTTATACCCCGTCCTTCACCCCCTGAAGGAGTTTCAGAGCAGCTCACAATCTCCTTTCCCTTCCCCTCCTCACAACAGACACCCTGTGAGATAAGTGGGGCTGACAGAGCTCTCTCGAGAACTGCCCTTGAGAGAATAGCTCTGAAACAACTTGTAACTGACCGGAGGTCACACCAGCAGCTGCATGTGGAGGAGTGGGGAATCAAACCCGGTTCTCCCAGATTAGAAGAAGAAGAGATTGGATTTATACCCCGCCCTTCACTACCCGAAGGAGTCTCAGAGCGGCTTACAAACTCCTTTCCCTTCCCCTCCCCACAACAGACACCCTGTGAGGTGGGTGGGGCTGAGAGAACTCTGACACAAACTGCTCTTTTTCAAGGACAGCTGTGCCAGAGCTTGTGACTGACCCAAGGTCACATCAGCAGGTGCAAGTGGAGGAGTGGGGAATCAAACCCGGTTCTCCCAGATTAGACTCCACACACTTAACCACTACACCAGACTGACTCTCTAAGCACTATCCCAGTGATCTTCAGTGCTGCACCCATGAGTACCATAGCGCCTGCCAGTAAGGTTCCTGGTGGCCATTTGCTTCTTCAATAAAGTACCTCTCCCCAAAAGTGAAAACCCAGTCTTGGATTTTGTCCACTTCACTGAAGCAGGAGGTGCTTCTGAAGAACCCAGAAGTTCAGAAATGGCTGCCTGCATTGTACAGGGATGGTTGGCTTGCAGCCTCTTAACACTTTGTGATTGTCCCTCTCACCCCATGGCAGCTATTATGTGTTGGTGCCCCCTCCTCATTCTCAAAATTGCAAAATTACCTGCAGGCTGAACAAGACTGGGGACCCTTGCATTATTCCATCGTATCTGTTGCCCCTGCATTCCAAACTGCAGCGAGTTCAAAAACAAATCTGTTGATCTAACTGTTCGGCTGAGGGCCAAACTACATATCGAACAGGAGATGTCTGATGTGGAGGGGAGTGTGGGATTGAGAGAGAGATTACACCTTGCCTTCTGCTGTTTTCCTGATCAGAATAGTTCCTGTGAAGCTGCTGTTAGCTGTACTGGTGCAAAAAAAAAAAAAAAAGACAACTACAATATTGCCATCTGTTTGTCTTACCTCCACCCACAGAAACTTGCCGTTCATGGAGGATTGCCTTCCACTCCTTCAACCTTTTATAACTTGTCCCTTGGAAGCATCAGCAGAGTTAATTAGGGTTGTCTAGCAACTCCCAGAACGGTCACCAAGAGGTCACTGGCATTTAAAGAAGCACACACTGCTTCTATTGTTTTAGGAATTTCAAACCTTTTATTTTTAGACTTTTTACATTTCAAATTTTGCTGCAAACCTGGGGCATTCCAGGCTTGTAGAAAAATACTCCCCATGTGTATAACTCTCACAGCAGCCCAGTAAGGTATTCAAGGCATAACTGTGAGGGGAAAAGAGTGGATACCTAGTTAGTTCATAGCTGAATTGATAATTGAACCAAGGAATTCCTGGTTGACATTTTTAATTACTATGTTATACCAGATTTGTAAACTTTAATGTGCGCTACATGTTTGTCTTCAGAGGACAGAATTTTTATACCCTAAATAGTGCCTTCTCCCTCTCTTTTGGCTTCCAATGAATTCCAAGTATCTGTCACGTCAGTATCTGTCCTCTTACCACCCCATGGCTTCCTGCCCCAGTAGCAGATAAAAATGCATATCCCAAAATTTTGCAAAATAACCTGATAAGAATGTGAAAGGAGTAACTATGTAGTGTTTGTATAAAAGTTGTCCAAGTATGTAAAAATACAGAACTTGGTGTGGGAGTTATAAGATAACTGGACTGTGAGTGACTAGAGATGGGCATGGACTGGACATAAGTTTTCCATGAACTGGGGCCCAGTTCATGGTCCATGGTCCGTGCCCTCCCGCCGACATGGACCTCCCACAACCCTCCCAAGAGGTTTGTAGGGTCCGTGTTGGCAGGGCTTGCAAAAGCCATTTTTTAAAAAGAAGTCTTTTATTTTTTAAATAACAATTACAACTACAATAACGTCTACAAAGAAAACAGTGGTAATAAATTGAAGTACAATTACAATGAACGATCAAATAGGTAGATTATACATAATAGCTTTTACCAACAAATAGAAATGCGTAATGATTAGACAATCAGTAGAACACAAAGTCCATATATTTCTTTAGTATAGACCAAGTCTTATTCGGAGATGTATTAATATATTCAAAGAAAGGAAACCAATTTCTCTAAAAAATTTAGAAGGGTTTTGAGTTCTGTGAAATGACAACATCTGAAGTGCTAATTTATCTGAGACTGCTAAGTCCCACACTTTCATAAACCATTAGTTCAGAGAAGGAGATTTTTTCGATTTCCATCTTTGAGCTATTAACAAAAGCCATTTAAATGAAATGTGTTGCCTTTAAATGGCTTTTGCAAAGCCTCAGGACGCACAATTGAAGGCCGAGCAGCAACTTCACCCAGTGACTTCACCCACTTGGCAACTGCTTGTCAGTTTCCAAAAAAAAGGTCTGGTCAGTTTCAACATCAGTTTCCCCCCTTTGCCTGTGTCCCTTTCTGTTCCCTTTCATTCAACGAACTATCGCTAAAATGTATGTGCAAAACCCTAACCAGGAAGACACTTGCTGGATGCTACTATGCAGCTGTGATAGGGCAATTGTATAATTTAAAAAACCCCAACACTTTGGACGCCACTCCCCAGACCTCACAATTGACATTCCACCCTGATTTAGAAAAGTGTGGTTTTTAAAATTGTAGCTGCAGAATAAATACACCGGAGGAAAAAGAATGGCGCATAAAGGAGGGGTACAGAATACGAAGTCAAGATTAAAGGCTTACTGCTCTGAAAATCTGCAGTAAGATGTGCTTGCACAAGGGGCTTCAGTCATGGTACCAAAGCTTTGGAGCTCCCTCCCCTGGGAGATTTGTCTGTCCTTCTATCCATGTCTTTGGCCAGCATGCCCCCAATAATGATTACTAGCCCTCTTTCCTGGCCCTGTTTATGTGTTTTTATTGAATTATTTTATAATTTAAAATATTGTTGTTAATTGTTCAGATGTTTTAATGCTTTTATGTGTGGCACCATAGGGACCCTGATATAAACAATAAAAGCAGTTCAACAAAACACAACGCATAGACACATACACAAGAACACATAAAGGATGAGAGTTCCATAGGCTTGCTTAGGGAAGGCCAAAGAAAATGGAGAAGTCTTCACCCACTGGGAGAAGAGAGTAATAGAGGGGAGATAATACATCTCCCTGGGGAGGAAACACCATAATTTCAGTGTCACAGCTGACAAGGCCCATTCTCAGGTTGCCATCCATCCAACCTCGGGTGGCAGAGTTATCTGAAGCAGGGCCTCCAATCACCATGGTGATCAGATAGGTTCATAGCCATGCTTGTTTCACACAGCTTCTCTTTGAGGCAGGAAGGTGCTCCTCTTTGTGCATGATCTTCTTGTATCTGTCTCCCCTACCATTAGGCACAAGCTTCAACATCTACTAAAGCCCCCATCTTGCCTGCTAAAGCAGTAGACAGTGATGAAGAAGAGTTACCCTGGTGCTGCATCTGCAATGCAGATGCCACCCTGCGCTGCCATGGCTGCGATGATGACCTCTATTGCCAGCGATGCTTCCGGTAAGTGCAATAAAACCCAGCTTTACTTGCTGTAAATTTACGGTGAGCTTCTGCTGAAGTTGTAGGAAGAAGAGTTGGAAGTAGTCATGATTGGTAAGGATGCCACTGAGGAACGTGTCTAGCATCATTTGTATAACATGACTGCAACAAGCATGATTTGCTTTGGGTATGAATTTATATCTCTCACTTCTTTTTAAAAAAATCTTAAAGAATCTGATTTCTCAGAAATGGACCTAATGATGTGTATATATAGTAGTGGAGCTACTTCCAGACAGCAGCATGGAAACATGCCCTTACCACAGCAGTAGCAAGTGGCACAGGAATAGGTGGGAAAGGCAGCCACACACCCCATTCCCATGCCACTTACTCTGCAGCCACCCCTCCACCCTGTCACACCTGCACATTGTGCAGGGTCCCTCTACAGCCTAGAAGAAGAAGAAGAGATTGGATTTATACCCCGCCCTTCACTACCCAAAGGTATCTCAGAGCGGCTTACAAACTCCTTTCCCTTCCCCTCCCCAAAATAGACACCCTGTGGGGTGGGTGGGGCTGAGAGAACTCTGACACAAACTGCTCTTTTTCAAGGACAGCTGTGCCAGAGCTTGTGACTGACCCAAGGTCACATCAGCAGGTGCAAGTGGAGGAGTGGGGAATCAAACCCAGTTCTCCCAGATTAGAGTCCGCACACTTAACCACTACACCAAACCTACAACACCCCTTTCCCACCCTTTAAAGGGCTCTTATTTTCTTTTCTCCCACTATGCTGTGTTGCTATAGCATTCATTCCACCTTCACAATAGCATAACTAAACACTAAGTTTTCTTCCTGTTTTCAGCCATTTAGAGGCTGTGTACAGCTTTGTGGGAGAAAAAAGCCCTTTGAAGGTCTGTAAGGGAGGATAAATGTGGTGCTTATTTCTGCCATTTTGACGGTGATCTTAGCTCTACCACCTCTCCTGTCATGGCTACAGGGTTGAGCGCCACCTGCAGCCACCCAGCTGTTTCTGTTTTACTTCAGAGAAAATAAAGTTGATGTTTTCTTTGGGGTGAAGGGGGAAGGAAACAGGAGTCAGATGAGTTGTCTGTATGCTCCCCTTTACTGCAGGGGCTTCCTGCTGTCCGGGGGGGGGAGCCTTTGTGGAAGCAGCTTTGATGCAGCATTGGAATGACAAAAAGATTAGAGCCCCACCTGTAAAGAAGAAACAATATTGGATGTAATTCAATGGGAAGTTCTCCTGTGCGCACCCTATTGATATGGGTAGAAGCCATGGGGTACATATATGCAGTTTCTGTACATTTCCTTGGGGCTTGCTTAGGAGGAGATTGTACCTTTGATGATGCCACTCCTTCCTGCAGCTGCACAATCCAGCTGTGATGGCATCCTGACCAGTGCTACATTTTCTCAGAGCTGGACACAAAAGAGCTGAAGCCCCTCCTGTTTGTCAGCTGCACCCATCAGAGTAAAACTTCTTTAATTATTCAAGGTTTGTGAGACCTTGTGTTTCAGGTGGACTAAGAGCTTATAGTTCCTTTGCAACATGCTTTTTGGGCTTTGGCTGAGTGAGTACCCCTGCAGCTGTTGTGGGCTGTTCTGACTGCCCTGGTCTCCTTTCACTAAAGAAGGGTCTCCACTTCCTGTTTGCCTTTCAGGGAAGGCCATGATGAGTTTGATCAGAAGGAGCACCGAACTTCGAGCTATCGCCCTCCTCAGAAGAAAAAATGACACTATAGATGGTGAGAAGAGAAAGGGATGTAAAAAGGGGTGGAGGAAGAATTGCTGCTGAAGTGGAAGATGGGTGGCCATTGTGGACTCCACTGTCAGCTCACTGGACAATGCAATGCTGAGAAGTCTGGAGTGAAAGCATGTGTCCCTGATGAACTCAAGGGTGCCACTGCCGAGCTTAATGGTACACAACATCTGTCCATGGGTAGCTTTGTGAGTGAGCCAGTGATGCTATGGAGGTGAAGAATATCACGCTTTAACATCCACAAAGTGACTCCATAACTGGATGAGGTTTACAACAAGAATGTTGTATAGGTAATAAATTATATACAAGTAAAAAGTGTGATGAATTTTCTTTTGCTAACAGATAAGTCACTGTAGTATCCTAGAATCTGAGAATTTAATACCATTCCACTCATCTCAAGTGCAATCCTAGACAGAGTTATGCCTTCTCAGCCCACTGATGCTGAACTGCAGGCTGTGGAAGGTCAGTAGTTCAGCAGTTTCAGACCCGAGTTGCCGCATGTTCCAAAAACGTCAGAACAGGATCTCCATAATGCCTTTTATTAGAACCAACTACATGACACAGAACAGTGTATAAACTTTCAAGTTCACTAGAATGCTTCTTCAGGCTGAGTGTTATTTAAAAAAACAGAAAAATGTAATTGAACTACAAAATGTCTACTTGTGGTGTCTGATCATGTACTGTCAGATCACAAGGTAAGTCCAGTGTTTAGGTTGCAGGTATAACCATTTTTGCTACTATTTTTGGAGTTGAGACTTCTAGACTCTTCCTCTCTGTTTTAGGCCTGTCTGCTCCAGAATGACAATCTGTGTGACACCACATATTCTTTTGTGGTTGTTTCTATAACCTGTTTTTCAGGTGTTGTGTTTTTTTAAAACTATTTTGGGCCTTGCCTCTTGGCTAAAAGCTTTTGTTGGTCAGTTTTTTAGTGTAGTCTCATTTTGGAATGTATGCTGATAAGGAAGAGGAGGAGATGAATTAGCAGAGTTTCAGAGCTCTCAACTCAGAACTCGGAGACAGGATTTATTAACAAGGTCTTGAGGGTCCAAAAATACACACAGTACTAAAATATGCCACCTTGAACTACAAGGAAAAGGTGTCCTGTCCAGCGTGAGCTGTGGCTAAGCCAGCGCTTTCTAGGTGTGAGCCAACACACGACCACTGAAGAAAGCTTAAATCATCTTTATTAAACTTCACACACATTCAGAAGATCATTTACTCACAATCCTTCAGATAGCTGGGTGGAAAGTTACATCTTGTGATCTAGGTTAGTTCAATAGCCGCAGTGAGAAAGAGATGGGCTTCCCCTCTCCTTGCCGTAAGGGTTGATGAACAAAGAAAACGGAAAAGAACAATACAACTCCTATCTTTGCGCCTCTGAGCTCAGGAAATTACTCTTGATGAGCCAGTCAGAGTGAAGCTTCTGGGACCCCTAACTGTGAACTCCAATTCCCAGGTGCACAAGTCTTAAAGATACCGAGCAGTTTTACTAAACTACAGATAACGCTGACTGGGGGCAACATAAAAGGTGTTGTGTGCACCATGGCACCCATGGGTGCCATGTTGAGGATCCCTGCATTACAGCCCTGAAGCCTCAGCCGTTGCAACAAGTTGTGACTACAGGACTTTTTAAGAATTGAAATTAAGCCTTCTTCTACATCAAGCAACCCTTTTTGTTCAGTCGCACAGTCGAGTCTGACTCTTCACGACCCCATGGACCAGATCACGCCAGGCCCTCCTGTCTTCCGCCATCCTCTGAAGTTTGCTCAATTTCATGTTCATTGCATCGATGACACTGTCTAACCATCTCATCCTTTGCCGTCCCCGTCTTCTTTGACCTTCAATCTTTCCCAGCATCAGGGTCTTCTCCAGTGAGTGCTCCCTTCTCATTTGGTGGCCAAAGTATTTGAGCTTCAGTTTCATTATCTGGCCTTCCAGGGAACAGTCAGGGTTGATTTCTTTTAGGATTGACTGATTTGATCTTCTTGCAGTCCAAGGGACTCTCAAGAGTCTTCTCCAGCACCATAGTTCAAAAGAATCTATTCTTCGGCGCTCGGCCTTCCTTATAGTCCAACTCTCGCAGCCATGCATGACTACTGGGAATGCCATTGCTTTGACCATGCAGACTTTTGTTGGCAGGGTGATGTCTCTACTTTTTATCATGCTGTTGAGGTTCACCATCGCTTTCCTCCCAAGGAGCAGGCGTCTTTGAATTTCATGGCTGCTGTCACAGTCTGCGGTGATCTGGGATCCCAGGAACGTGAAGTCTGTCACTACTTCCACGACTTCCCCTTCTATATGCCAAGGAGTGATAGGGCCGGATGCCGTTGATCTTAGTTTTTTTGATGTTGAGCTTCA
>NW_015168670.1:459160-464926 GCF_001447785.1 Gekko japonicus | reverse complement strand
TTCAAATTATATAGTCAATCTGATTTCGGTGTTGCCCATCTGGTGATGTCCATGTGTAGAGTCGCCTCTTAGGTTGTTGGAAAAGGGTGTTCGCTATGACCAGTGTGTTCTCTTGACAAAACTCTGTTAACCTTTGCCCTGCTTCATTTTGCTTTCCAAGGCCAAACTTGTCTGTTATTCCGGTTACCTTTTGACTTCCTACTGTAGCATTCCAGTCCCCTATGATGATGAGGACATCATTTTTTGGTGTTAGTTCTAGGAGGTGTTGTAGGTCTTCATAGAACCGGTCCACTTCAGCCTCTTCTGCATCAGTGGTTGGGGCATAGACTTGGATTACTGTGATGTTGAATGGTTTGCCTTGGAATCGGACCGAAATCAATCTGTCATTTTTGAGATTGTATCCCAGTACTGACTTTTGCACTCTCTTGTTGACTATAAAGGCCACACCATTTTTTCTACGAGATTCCTGGCCACAGTAGTAGATATAATGGTCTTCTGAGTTAAATTTGCCCATTCCTGTCCACTTAAGTTAACTGATTCCTAAGATATCAAGCAACCCTACATCTCAATTATAAGAAAATATTCTGCAAGTAAGTTTTCTTTTCTTCTCTGGTTCAAACTGTCTGCTGAAATAGAATGGAGGATTTAACCAGACTGTTAAAAAGTTCAGAAAGAGAAAGGGGGGGGCTGATACGCAGTCATCCCTCCTCCTCCAGAAGTGGCTCTCAAACAAAAGGAAACAGCATTCAAAAGGGAATATAATTATTTGAAGATTTTTGATTGTGCTACCCCCTACTGATTTAAATGGGTTGTAAATTGAAAAGTGAAACTGATATTTTAAATACGTTTATAAGCAGACTGTGATTTTATAACGAATCAAGAATTTATTTTGGAATGTATTTGGACTATATTGAAATTAAATTTGAGTCAGAGAAGGACTATTGCTGGAAGAAGCTATAAAGAATACATGGAAACATTTGGATTCTCTAACTTAACCTAAATAAACTCAGTTGGTTTAATTATTTGACTGAATTGCTCCGTGGGAACAATGATTACTCTTCAAGCGATAACAGAAACATTAAAAGACACTTTTAACACAGCTATACTCCCAGTACAACGTAATTTGTGTCTTTTAGTGGATTGTGTCCAGGAGCTTTCTTGTAAATTTGATCAAGTTGAAAGTGTACTGAAACAATCCCCAAATGAAGCACAAGTTCTGAGTGATGAGTCGAGACTGGAAGATATGGAAATACCAGAGATTAATTTCTTTACAGTGAAAATGGTGGACATAGCTGTATGCTTGTCTAAAATGAAAGAACCACAAGATACCAAGATGGAGAAGCGGAAGATGACCTCAACCACGATCACCACCACAACCACGATCAACAAATCCTTCTTGGATATAACAAGCAAACAAAGAAAAAGTTCTACTCCCATACTGAAATATTACAAGAACAACTTGCAACTGCAGAAGATAAAATGTTGGGAATTCAAGAAGGAAAGGAAAAAGGGGGGGGAGAAATAACGAAGACAGAATTGGGGCAGCAGGGCAAGTGACATTCAAAATGGAATTTAATGAGATTTAAGGATACAAAACAAGAGAAAATGAGATTAAAAATTAAATGTTAAAAGATATAAATGTTACAAGGTAATTTTATTTGATATTTTAGAAAAGCTTAAAACTTTTCCCCTCATTGCCAAAATTAACTGCTGGTCTTCTGTTCCACTTCATCAGTTCTTGTTTATAAGGCTGGGGTAATTTTTAATTGTTGCTATATATTATTAATGTTTTATTTTTCTAGACATATCAGAGGGAGGGCAGGAGTAGCTGCAGGGCTGCAGTTTTCGGTGGCAGCCATGTGTTCCTGTAATAACTAATTAAGGAGCTGGCCAAAGAAATGTAGCTGCTAGTTGCAATTTGAAAAATTCATTTCCTTTACATAATTCACTTATCCAATAAATGCTTGAGATGTGGTTTGTCTGGAATATAACCTGTATAATGGAACAACTGGCTCTGCTCACAATACTTGTTTTAATGAGCCACCTGTGGCTCATGGGAAATACTATAGCATCATCCAGTCTAGAGAGGATGTTCCACAGTGATCATTATATCCCTGAGCAGTCTTAAAACCCATCATTTTAGCCCAGCATGTGAAACAGACTGACGAGGCTCTAGGTAGGTGCACTTGGTATTTATAGCAGTGGTGAGCAATCTTTTGGCAAGTGTGTCCTTAGTCAAGTTCAAACTATTAAAGTGCCCTAGAGTGGCACTACATTACATATACAGATCTCTTGTTTTTACCTTGTTTTGGTGTAGAGATGCCAGCCTCCATGTGGGACCTGGGGATCCCCGAGAATTCCAACTCATCTCCAGACAATTACCCTGGAGAAAATGGATGCTTTGGAGGGTCAGCGTTGTACCCCATTGAGGCCTCTGTCTTCCCCAGGCTCCACCTTCCAAATCTCCAGGAGTTTTCCAACCTGGATCTGACAACACTACCCCCCCATCCCCCACCAGAGCCTGGGGGGACCTGGCAACCCTACTTTGGTGTGATTTTGCATCTCATCTGAGCAAGGAAGCAAACAGCAGTGCAGTTCAGGTTTAAAAAGGCAAGTTTGTCTCTGTGCTTTAGTCAGACCTGTCCAGGAGTGCCACAAGCATCTACTACTTGTAACGCTCGTTGGTCACTCGTGGCCCAGGGATATCTCACCTCACAAAGTACTAAACATGGCAGATCAAGAGGTGGAGCACTTTGCTGGCTGGACACAACCATTTGTCTGATGGTTAGTATTTGAAACAACATTACCAGGGCAGATAAACTGGATCTCTGATTATTACAGAACCTGAAGTTATAGACAGTGATTGACATGAAATGCTGTTTCTTTTAATGTTAATACCTCAGAAATTCCTAATCGTTACATGCCTTGTAGGTATGGACTGAAATGGTAATCTTTGGAAGACTGCATTACATGTGTATACCTCTCCTGATAACAGTGGTAGGATTGGATCTAGAAAGAGCAAAGCCCTTTAGGGAAGGCACTCCCACTGTTAAAAAAGTTATCACCTGCACAAACCTTTAGTCATCACTCTACTCCTCCTGTTAGGAAATAAGGGGGGCAGGAAACCCCGCCTTGTAATTACCGACAGAGAAGGGATATGTGCAATGAATGTATACACACACATTTATGACAGCTCAGGTTTTTCCACTTTTTCCCCTGACTTTGAGCTGCTACTTATCTGTCTTTTAAATACTGAATTGTACCATCTCTATAAATGATACCATGTACAAATACATCTAAAGCATTTCTCCCTGAAACATTTAAAACATAGAGTCAGTGTGGTGTAGTGATTAAGGTGCTGCTAGACGGGAGGCTGAGGAGACCCAGGGTCAAATCTACATGCAGCCATGAAGCTCATTGGGTGACCTTAGTCCAGTCAGTCTTATACTAACTGATCTCACAAGGTAGCTGTGAGGATAAAATGGAGGCAGGGAAACCCATGAGGCCTTTGGAGGAAGAATAGGGTAATGTGATACATAATGTTAATTAAGCTAAACCAAAACTATACATCCACTGGGGTTTTTTTTAAAACCCCAAGAGGGTAATTTTATTGGTTTTTCAATAGACTACATAACTACAACAGAAAATATAGGAAGGGGGACTACAACTAGGGATAAAGAAAAGATACCCACACTAACTAAAAAACCCCAAGATTAGGAGATGATTTCTGTGTTAAACTACATGTTAATATAACAATATACTTGTGAGTTATTTTTAACTACTGCTTCAATGTTAGTAATTTTAATATTTTGAAAACACTTCTTGAGCATCTTCTTATTTTCATAGGGCTATTTTCAGAGTCCTTGTGCCCTTACTTCTGTCTTCTTTCTCTGAAATCATACACCGTTTTGCTTGCTCCCGCACCCGCTTCCTCCCCAGAGTCCTCCCCCGTTCCAGAGGTAGCAGAGTCACTCGATTTTGTTTCTTCATCTTTGAGTTCTGCTTCTGGCCCCAGCTGTCATCTCAAAACTTCCTTTGCTTTAAAGATGGAGTCAATCTTCTCTGTTTTATCATTAATTTTAAATATGACACATTCAGGGATCGCCCAGCGATATTGTATTCCGTTTGTCTGAAGAAATGAGATTAATTCTTTGTAGGTTTTCCTCTTTTGATGGATTTCAAATGGGATGTCTTTTAGAGTCTTAATATTTGTATTCCCAAATTTCAGTGGATTTGCCGAAGTTGCTTTTAATATAACATCTCTGGTCTGTCTTCTTGCAAACTTGACTACAATCTACCCAGGCAGGCTATTTTTTAAATGTAATTAGAGTATACCCGATAGGCAGACTCTATATCTTTTATTATTTCACCCGCTGATAAGCCTGTTACTGGAGCGATGATCTCTCCCACAGTCTTCTTCAAATCTTTTTCCTTTTCAGGCAGTCCCTGAAATCTGAGAGTCATGTTTGCTTTCTCCATTTGCAGCTGAAGTAAACGGTTTTCCTGCAGCTTTTGTTTTATTTCCACCTCTGTCACTCTTTTCCTCATCTTTTTGTTCCCGGTGTCCATCTCTACCAGCTTCTCAGTTGCCTGCTCCACCTTCCGATCTTGGACTCTGGCTGCCTTTCGGTTTTATTTTCCCTCGTGGAACCGCCATGTTCTCTCTTTGTTTACAATTCAACACCTCTATTTCAGAGCTCGAAAGACTCACCGTTTCTCTATCCAAGCTCAAGTAAGTCTCTCAAAATGTAATGCTGTTTCTCTCCCCTCTTCCCCCCTTCGCTTCTTTGATCTATTCAATCTCTCAGGAGGCATCCCTCCCTGCACTCCGCTTTCTCCACAGGGGGTGGGGCTTCACTTTACAAAAACAATCTGTTTATCTCCCACTCACGTTCATTGTTGGTCACTTCTGACCTCGCTCTCTTCCATCACTATTCCGCTTGATCTCCTCCACTTGTCCCGGTCAGATTGGCTTACACCCATAGGTCACCCATCGGCTTGACCATCAGGGCGGAGGGAAGCCTCTATTCCATGGCTTTGAGCCATCGAAGAGGCTAACCCTCAAAAGCCTTCTGGCTTGGAACCCACCGCAAGGGTTCCATGGGATTGCCACTTGAAGTGGCACCCCTCAAAGCCGAAGGTTTGCTAGTTGCCTCCTCGAGCTTCGAGGAGAGCGACCGCCATCGCTGATCCACCCACTGGAAGTCACAATTCATCCACTGTTGATTTTTTTCTTTCTTGTAGAAAACTGCTACTTCCCCAGTTTTGTGCATTAGTTTGCAGTACTCTGAAAATGTTTGTGTTCATCTATAGTTTGAATGGTCTAGCAGTCCCCATCCCCACCCAGTAGTTCTGGAATTACACACTACAACATGGGAATCCATGATGTCATTATGGTGTTTATATCACCACCCATCACACCCTTCTCTGCAGCACATGGGTACATAGAGACATGTGATTTCATTTATGGAAGAAAAAACTAATCAACTTTGGCAGGAAAAATGTACAACTGATACCATGAAAAGTCACAGGTCAGCAATGAGTAACGGGGAATCCCGAATTAGAAAGCACAAGAGGCGGACCCACGATACTCGCGGGGGGGGGGACACTCCACGGGAGAAGCACCCGCAGGTGAGCCCGCAGGTGAGCCTTCTCCCCTGTCCCGCCCATCCCCGGAACCCATGGCAAGGCCTGACCTCAGCCACCACCCCCTATAGGGGGTGGTGCCTCAGCCCGCCAAGCTTCCCCCTCCCCTAGCAGCAGGAA
>NW_015168670.1:416164-459091 GCF_001447785.1 Gekko japonicus | reverse complement strand
CGTGGTAGCGGTGGTGGCGGGGGGGTACACTGCACGCCGAGGTCGGGGCTGAACCGGGGAGCCTGGTAGCGGCGGCGGCGGCTGACGGGAATGCGTGTCCTCCTCCTCCTCCCCCCTTCCCTGTTGGCGGAGGGAGACCCAGCGGGCGAGTGCAGCGCGGCCCTCCTCCTCCCTCCACCAGCATCACCCCCACCACCTCGGCCTAGTCAGGGGCAGCGGTGGCTCTTCCTCCACGGGAACAGATTGCGCGCTTGCCGCCTCAGCCCCCCCACCTTTCCCGCCTGCCGGCCGTATCAGGAAGCTGAAGGGCCGGGGACGCTCCGGCCCGGGCGGGGGAGGCGACGCCGACAGAGGGGAGGAAGCTGGCGAAGAGGAGCAAGGCCCGCCAGTCCGGAGCCCCTTCGTCCACCAGCTGCGTTTCAGCACCCTGCAGAAAGCCAACGTGGGCCGGGGGGAGGGAAAGAATGCACGCACCCCCCCTCCAGCCCGCAAACTCCAGCCCCCGTGGCGAGGCCGAAGCCGTTCCAAGAGCGTTCCCTGCGCATGCGCAGGGGACACTCTTTTACTTTTGGGGGGATTTAAGTATCCCCCCGATATTTTTTTACAGGTTTTAGATTTTTGTGCACACTTGGGGACTGCCCCAAGTGTGTACAAACATCTCCCTCCCCCCCGATGTGCGGAAATAAGTATCCGCAAGCAGGGGGCGACTTCGGTATTAGATATATAGATAATGATGTTGAAAAGATCTTCCCCTCCCCCAGAACAACTGGGGTAACAAATTTGCCTAGAAATTCTACCCTTTTGAAATGGCTTTTTTGAAAGGAGAATGCAAGACCGAACATTCAACCCAGGCCTGATGTTATCACTTTATTGATAACATAGGATAAAATCCTTCATGCAAACTGGACAGTCTGTTTCAATTTGTTTCACTCACTTGTGGAAGAGGATTCTCATGGCATATTTCAGAAGTTTCTGTGAATCAGTGATTAGACAGTCAAATGATGCAAGAAAAATAATGAACACCCACAGTACTGGTAAACATGGCAGACTTTGACATTCATTTAATTTTATTGCTCATCATGTCACAACAGTTCAAGGGGGCAAAGTTAATAGACTCTTATCACTAAGGCTATAGATACATGTATCACACACACATATGCAAGCTACTTTCACAGTGTGTTCTGTAGAGGAAAGCAAATAATACTTTAAAGCATACCTATGTGGCTGGTCTCCCTCATTTTATAGCTCTTAGCGCTATGAAAAAATACACATTTGTATAGTACTTTCTTCAGTAGACCTAATGACTGCTGCAGTTGTTCATTTGTGTTAATATTAAAATATCAGTCCTGGTATGGCAAACAGTGAGACAGAAGAAAATCTTTGAAGACAGTGTTGTCTGCCTGTCTTTTCACAAACAAGGGATATTTCAGATATAAGAAATAGCATTTTTTAATTTATTGTAATCCACAGGCAGTCCAGGTTCCTGCTGGGTAAGCAGAGTCCAGGAACAATAAAGCAAATGTATGTAAAGTTTAGACATACAAGCTTGAGAATGAAGAATCTGGTATTTCATAACGATACAGGAAGAGCCCTGCTGGATCAAACCATTGTTCCATCTAGTCCAGCAACCTCAATCACATAGTGGCCAAGCAGTTGGCCTGGAGATCCAACAAACAGGGCATAGAGGCCAAGGCACTGATGTTGCCTCCTAACTAGGGTTGCCAGCCTCCAGGTGGTGGCTGGAGATCTGGGATTACAACTGATCTCCAGGCGACAGAGATCAGTTTGCCTGGAGTAAATGGCCACTTTGGAAGGTGGGATCTGTGGCTTTACACCCCATTGAAGTCCCTCCCCTCCACAAACCCTGACCTCAGGCTCCATCCCCAAAATCTCCAGGTATTTCCCAACCCACAACTGGCAACCCTACCCTTAAAACTAGTATTCAGAGATTTCCTGCCTCTGACTATGGAGGTTCCTTTTAGTTACCATGGCCGGTAGCCATTGACTCTTTTTTTGCAATCAAGTCAAAGCTGACTTATGTGAACCCTGTAGGGCTTTCAAGGCAAGAGACGTTCAGAGGTGGTTTGCCATTGCTTGCCTCGGCATCATGACCCTGGTATTCCTTGGAGGTCTCCAATCCAAATACTAGCCATGGCCAACTTTGCTTAGCTTCTGAAATCTGATGAGATCAGGCTAGCCTGGACAATCCAGGTAAGGGCATTGATGGACCTATCCTCCATGAATTTATCTAACCCCCTTTTTAAATCTATCCATGACTGCGGCCATCACTATCAACTGGCAGTGAATTCCACATTTTAATTGCTCCTTGATTAAAAGAAGTATTTCCTATTGTCTGCCCTGAATGTGTTGCCCATTGAGTTTATAGGGCACCTCTGAGTTCTAGTACTTGGGGAAAGGAAGAAAAGTTCTCTTATTTACTCATCCTGCCCCATGCATTCTTTTGTAAGCATCTGTCATCTTTCCCCCCCCCCCTTCATCTTTTTTTCTAAACTCAAAAGTCCCAGATCCTTCAGCCTTTCCTCACAGGGAACCCCTTAATCATCTTAACTGCCGTCTTCTGCACTTCTTTTAATGTTGGGGACTAAGAACCCAGGGTAATTTCCAAAGGGGTTCATGAAGGTAGTTCTTTATAAAGGTAAATAAAATGAATGTATAGTGGCTTTGTCAGCAAAAACATTTATTTTTTAAAAAATTAAGCACATGAAGCTGCCTTATACTGAATCAGACCTTGACCCATCAAGGTCAGTATTGTCTACTCAGGCTGACAGCTGCTCTCCAGGGTCTCAAGAAGAGGTCTTTCTTATTACCTACTACCTGGTCCTTCTACTTTAGATGCTGGGAATTGAATCTGGGACCTTCTGCATGCCAGGCAGACGTTCTACCATGGAACCATGGCCCTTTGTATCCTGCCTTTTCCCATAAGGATCCAAGACAGGTCACAAAAGTTAGAACTATGGGTATAATTCATGAGTTAGCATGCAAATCATGCTAAACATGTATAAACTGAGAAGTGTGGTTTCAAGCCAAGAATGGGCAGGGGAAGAGAGTGCTGAACACTTTCTTCTGCATTTCCCATCCCCCTGCCATAACTTCCCCTTTTCTTCAATCAGTTTCCCCACAGAGGAGCTTACTTCTGATATCTGAGACTAGGCAAAAGAGCTGTAGGGACAGATTTGGGGGCGGGGTGCATAACTGAAGGATTCAGAATCCCTTTCCCACCTGCGCCTGCTCTGCATGACGCCTCCTGTTTCATATTCAACTTACCGCGTCTTATATTTTAAAATATGGGGCTGCTACCATCATGCCTACCTTGAGCCCCCATTACTGAGTCTTACCATTGTCTCTCTAGCTCTGTGTTCTATCCTGCCTGGCAGTGGCTCTACAAGACTTCAGGCTGTGGTCTTCCCCAGTGTTGCTATATGCAACTCTTTCACTGCAGGCTCTGGGATTTGATGAAGCATATGATCTTCTCCTCTTCAAAAAGACATCATTGCCTGTAGATAGAAATCCGAAGTAATGATGGAGATGGAAGCTTTGAAATATGTACCATGCTGGACAAAGCTTGCAATTCCATATCCTGATAATTCTCTTCTGCAGGACACTGTGTTTTCTCCTTGGGTTTTGTCATTAAGAGTCATTTCCTTTGCGGGTTAGCAATTTTCCTAAGACCTCTCAATCGATCAACCAGTTCTGCAACAAAGTCCTGAATCAAAAGCCAGAAAAGGAGATTTTAATCCATTTTAATTAATGTTACAAATCTGTGCCTCTTTGTTCATCTTGCCTCTCCCCCTTCCCATGTTTCCCTCCCCTTCAACTGATAACAGTTGGGTCTGCCTGCCTCTGATCACATGCACTGGGGTCTTCCACATTTTATTTATTTATTTATTTTCTTTATTTATTTGTTTATTTATTGTTAAATTTATACCCCGCCCTCCCCAGATGGGCTCAGGGCGGCTAACAGATGGGCACATAATGCCAAAATTCAACAGCTAAAAACAGAATAAAACAAGCAATAAAACGATCATTCATATATTTGCCCCGAGTTCAATGCTTTTGGAAAGTCCACAACATCATGGTGCATCTCTGCTGGGGGGGGTGGGTGTCCCCTGCTTTTCTCTGACTTTTCTCAAACCTGCTTTGCTCCAAAGTTTTGGAAAATATTTCAGTAAAACCTGGATAGCTGCTGTGTGGGTCAGTAAATTCAGATCATCTGGCCCATGTGGCAGTCATTTTCCCTGACCATGTCCCCGCAGCAGTCATTTCCTGCCCCCTGCCATGAGGGCATTTATTATTATTTCAAGGCACTAGAATGTCATTATATTGATATGCCATTGTAACAATACATGTAGCAAGCTCTCTGAAGTTTCATTTCATTAAAAAGTCTCTAGCCTCTTCTCTTGTAGGGATATAAGGAAAAAGTCATACCTTTGCAAGGGAAGAGGCTAAAGACTTACTATTTTTAAGATGAAAGCTGGGAATTCAGAAAACATGCTACACCTCTGTTACAATTGTATACTAATATGACAGCCTTCTTGTGTTGGTTTTTAAATAAAAATTGCAAAAGCCTTGGTGGCCCAGAGGGGCATTTCAGCAGGGAAACTGCCATGAAACCTGCCGTGTGGCGGCCCTGTGGCCACTATGCTTTTTCTGCAGCTGCATCAGTAGAAGGGAAAACACAAAATCCTGTTCCTATGTGGAACACCCCAGTGTGTCAAGGGTCAGCCAGAAATAGAAGGCAGTCCATGACAAAGAGGGTGGTATGTAAGATGCAGCAGAGGACCGAACTCCTATGCTGTTGATAGTTGTTTAGAAGAGGAAGCTTCATGAATGTAGTTTTTCTCACCCCAGTGACACCATGAGATGAATAACACACCCACTGATGTTTCTTCTTCTACATGACTTTTCAAGACACAGGAGCCTGGTCCTACACTGCATCTGATTGTCCAATTCAAGATTATAGGGTCAGATCTAACAAATCCTAGTCAACACACCACTGAGATTCTTCCCCCCCCTTCTGTTCTCTGAAGATCACTATAAGAGCATTTATATTCATAATCAAATTAATATTTAGAAGAAGAAGAAGAAGAGATTGGATTTATACCCCGCCCTTCACTACCCAAAGGTGTCTCAGAGTGGCTTACAAACTCCTTTCCCTTCCCCTCCCCACAACAGACACCCTGTGAGGTGGGTGGGGCTGAGAGATCTCTAAGAGATCTCTGTTTTTCAATAACAGCTGTGCCAGAATTATGGCTTGCCCAAGGCCATCCAGCCAGGTGCAAGTGGAGGAGTGGGGAATCAATCAAACCCGGTTCTCCCAGATTAGAGTCCGCGCCCTTAACCACTACACCAAACTGGCATCTTTCAGGTATGCTGTAGGGCTATCTTTCAGCTATGCTCCTGCAGAGTGCAGGGGGTTGGACTAGATGACCTGCAAGGTTCCTTCCAACTCTAACATTCTATGATTCTATGTCCGTAAGTGCTGTCAAGTTGCAACAGAGTTATAGCGACCCCAGCTTGCCATTGCCTTCCCCTGCAGAGTTTTCCTTGGTGGTCCCCCACCCAAGTACTGACTCTGCTTAGCTTCCAAGGTCTGATGATATCAGGCTATACCATGCCACCATCCCTCCCTGAGAGAAGGCTGAATATCCAATCTTAATCTGTCAGTGTGAAATGAGTTCATCCAGTTTAGGATACCAGTTTAGATAAATGATGATGGATCAAAAAGATCATCTTCCACAAGCAACTGGATAAAAGCAGTAAGTGGAAAGGGGCAAGTATTGTCTCTTCCAACCTCTGTAGTCTGGAGATGAGTTGTAATTTTGGGAGAACTCCAAGCCCCCTCCATAGAGGCTGGCGACCTTAGCAAGGGTATGCAGCATGCAGCCCTGAAGTTAACAGAATGCAGAACACAATTCAGCCAGAGCCCTGGGTAAGGCAATGCATATGCACAGCCTTGGTGCAACACTCCAAATGAAGGAGGGTTATTGACAGATTAAAGGGGGGGGCTCCCATGCAGAGAACAACATCTATAAGTGGGAAACAACCCTGTGTTGTGGGACTTCCACAAGACATTTAAAAAGCAAAACATTCATTATTTAAATCTTATCCAAATTCATTGTACTTTCTCTAGTTGTGTGCCATTTTATGAAAATATTATTTCCTGTCTACCCACATTTCTGGACTATCCAAGTGTCATGCAGAATCTGAGGGTCAATTGATTGAAGGATTTTTTTACTGCTTCTGCTGTGCAATAAATGTTTGAGCTAAACTAAACAAGCCTGATACTACAAGATTCAAAACCTAGAGAACCAGCCACTTTTGTCTACTGAAACTACCTTTTCACTGTACAACCATGTGATATTAAGTGAGTGACAAATTCTGCTCACCTCTGTAGGTCGGGAACACTTGTGAAGAATTTCCTACAAGTCAAGGCAAAACATTTATGTGTCACCTTCATGCTACAATGCTTATTAGATTCTTTGATACCATCTACCATAGTATAAACAAATGTGCATGCACAGCAATAATACATAAACAGATTTGTAGATTTGTAGATCTAGCAAACCGACATATATACTTTCTATCTGGGAAATTAATTGAGATTGGATGCTGTCCTCACTGCACAGCCTTTCCAAAAATAATTAGCACACAATTACAACTGCAAGCTTTAATCAGTATAACAGGAAGATTAATCGAATACAGATTTAGTTGGTTTAACTAAGACAAATTCAATCAGCAAGAGCAAATTGTAATAAGTCTGCAAATTAATGATACAGTTTTTGTGGGGGGCATTTTTCATTCTAGGATGCTACTCCCTGTGACAGTGGTAATCTTTACCTTAGCAACCAGCGGTAGAGTTCCCTTATTTAACTGTAAAGTAGCTGATTCATCAGTTATGTTTGCTTTAATGTCTCATAAAGGCACATTCTGAAGTAATTTGCTACAGCAACCTATTTACCCCCATCATTCCTCTTGCCTGCAGGACAGGAGAATAATTTCTTTATCCTTTGTATCATGAGAATGACAGGAAGCCAGAGTGGACCAGAATCTTCCCTGGGAGTCCATATCACATGACATCCCTTCCAAGCCAATTGTAGTGGCTTACCAAGGGGGTACTGAGGTTTCAGCATCAGTGGTACACTGTGACCCACTCCTTGCTGCCATTGCTTCTGCTTCCTCACTAAGAGGGCAGTCCACTTTTTGAGCACCTCTGTGGCTACCACCACAGCCACCTGCTCCCCAGTCACTGTTTATTTCGTGTGAAGAGGTGAGGAAGTGGCCACTGTGCTTGCCCCTAGATTGCAGTCCTTGCATGGAAGAAAAGGGGTGTGTGTGTAGGGGGTAAACCAGGTCCCAAATGTGCTGGCAAGCATGGACAGACTCTTTAAAGCTCAAGCCCAAGCACCTGCTTCTGGCCCTCCAGTGGCAGGCCAGCAGGAAGTCTCCTGGCAAGTAAAAGGTTCAGTCTGCCCCTGACAGGAAGGCATATTTCTAAAACGATTGCACTACACAAGACAGAGCTCCAAAATGAACAGATGTCAGTCATCGGGATGTCATGCATCATGAGAGGGGCGAGGGTAGCACTGTGACAATTCACAACAAGGGAGCCAAGTATTAGTGGGCCTCCTGTCTGACTTTTTCATGGCCTATTTAGCTCTACCCCTCTTTGGCTATCCCCATCTTCTAGTTCTGAAAAGGAGAATAATGTTTCTTGTCCCTCTGTCTACCTGTAGTCTTGATTTCTGTTCCTCATTAGAGACTTCAAGAAGATCTTCGATGTCAATTTCAGGCTCTGGGGCAGCTGTTGCTTCTGTCTCCTCCTGGAACTAGAGAAGACTAACAACTTTAACATATTTTCTATTGCATTGCAGATAGTCATGAGAACCTCCTGGATTGGATCCTTCAAGCTTTTCTGATCAGCACCGCCTATTTCTCCTCCTTAGGAGAGGTGTGACTGGGTCTCTGCATGGGTCTCACAATCCCTGGCTTGGCCTTTTGGGATGTTTAGAAGGGGCCTGCCTCTTGGGAGCAAAAGATCCATTCCCAGAGCCATAAGATATGTGGGTATCTGTGGACACCTCAGGAGAAAGTGAGCAGGTGATTTTGGAAGAGGAATTGTTTAGGGACTGGGCAATGGTTTCTCTTGGTGTGAGCTGAAGATGGGTCAGAAGCAGCTGGACAGCACTTAACAGACACACAACACAGAAGGAACTGTTGAGAAGTGGAGAGGAGAAGGTGTTTGGGGAATGATTTAATTGAATGGGGGGGCAAATTAATAAAGATCATGTAAGGACTAAGAATGGAAGAAGAATCAGCAAACAGGAGAGATTATAAGAACCCCGGCCAAGGATCTGGCTCAGAGCAGTAAGAGAAAATAGATGAGGCAGAACAAGGGATCAGTTACCTTCTCTATGCCAATGGCCATTGGTGCATCTTGAAACCTGTTTTTGTCATCAGCATCATAATCTAATTAAGGCAGGGTTTAAAGGTGATGCTGGTGGGAAAGAAGAAGGGGAAGAGGAAGAAGAAATTGGATTTATACCCCACCCTTCACTTGGAGTCTCAGAGCGCTTTACAATCTCATTCCCTTCCTCTCCTCACAACAGATACCCTGTGAGGTGGGTGGGGCTGAGAGATCTCTAAGAGAACTGCTCCTGAGGGGACAGTTCTGAGAGAACTGTGACTCACCCAAGGTCAACCAGCTGGCTGCATGTGGAAAAGTGGAGAATCAAACCCTGTTCTCCAGATCAGAGTCCACCCCTCTTAACCACCACACCAAATTGGCTCTGTGTGACTGTGCATGTACTAAGAGGCTCATTTAAGCCAGGGCCTCATTCACTGCACATGGAATGTTAGCATGCTAGAACTCTGTAGCCCAGATGGGTGTTGTGCTGGCATCCTAATGGAGCAGGTGTAGAAGCACTGCATGTGTAGTGATCCAGGTTAAAAATGAAATGGGACACATGCAATGCCATACAGGTAAGTTCTTATGTGGCAGCATCCCTTTTAGCTCACGCTAAGTCAGCAACACCTCCTTGTCTTCAATGCAGGATGGTTACAACATGAAGACTTTTGGTTTTTTGTTCTACGCAGTAAAATATTTTTTAGAAACATTTTTTTGTTTTTTTTGTACTGAAGAGTTTTGAGGAACTCAAAAGTTTGCCCACGGCTTTGTGACAATTTGGTTGGTTCTAAAGGTATTAATATTTCCCCCCTAGTGAACCAACATCAAAGGTGGTCTGAGGAGCAGAACTGTGAAGAGGTGACATAGAAATATCCTAAATAGATCAGATAGCATTGTTGCATATAGCCAAAGGCCATTACAATTAATCAAGAGAAGATAAAACATAAATCATAAAAACATCATTAAAATAACCAGATCTAAAACTACTTATCATATTCAAACATTTTGCCCTTCAGACACAGCTTTTGCTTGTATTTTCCTAGCTGCCAAAGTAAACAAGATGGTATGAAACGTGTGAGTATCTGAGAAAAGGAAAGTCAGCTTCTCTGCTTTTGAGGAAGAGTTTACGCCCTTCAAGAATGCTGCAAGAAATCTGGTTCTAGGCTCTGTGTAAAGAGGGCAGAATATAATGGGGTAAATCCTTCATAACCAGAGCTCTGCATGTACAAAAGTGCAAGCAAATTGTTTTTTGGAGTAGTGACCATCAAGCAAAGCTGTTGGCATGGTCTGGAACCAAACAGATGTAAAGGGTAATCATGAAGGGTAATGTAGACAGGTAGGAGGCTCTGACAAGGTCCCTTTTAATCAATTTAAATCAGAGTAAAAAGTTGGCGCTGAAGACCGTCTATCTGTAACTGTGTCACACTTGAACACCCAGTTACTGTTGTAGCAAACTACTAAGGTAGCATCTTTCTGCATCATCACGAGATATTGCCTGCAGAGTAAACTGGTAGTGTCATTCCTTTGCTTCGTCTAGAATATAAGCATGATGACATCAAGTTGGCTGCCTTTTCGGTGGTGGCTCCTATCTGGTGGAATGAGCTCCCGGAGGAGATCTGGGCCCTGCAAGACCTTATGCAGTTCCGCAGGGCCTGTAAGTCAGAGCTCTTCTGCCAGGCTTTCATATACCGTGTTTCCTCGAAAATAAGACACTGTCTTATATTTATTTTTTCTCAAGAAGACACACCAGGGCTTATACCACAAATGCATAGAAATCCTGCTAGGGCTTATTTTGGGGGTAGGTCTTATTTTCAGGGAAACAGGGTAGGAGCCACCACTGCTACTGTACCACCACCGAGTTGCCATCTTTGACGATGGATTCTACCAGGATGTGAGCTGGCCCTGGCAAGACAATCAGATGAACTGAAGAACTGGTTATGAAAGAACTGGTTATGCTGATGGGTTATGCTGGTTAATGGAACCCCATCTTGGACTGATAAGAGCTTATTCTCTAGAGCACCAGTACTTTGTTTGTGATTGATTGTTTTATTCTGTTTTTAGTTGTTGAATTATGGCATATGCCTCTTCTGTTAGCCACCCTGAGCCCATTTGGGGAGGGCAGGATATAAATTTAATAATAAATAAATGTACAAATAAATGTACAAATAAATGTACATAGGCCCTGACTGAAGGCAAACCAAGTTCTGAGCACATCAGAGCTGCTGGGGTGCCTCTAGGCAGGGCTAAAAGTCTCTTTAGTAAAAGATTTTTGGATGGATTCCAACTTTGTGACCAGGTGATCATTCCAACCCCAAACCTTTACTCCAAATAGAAGTTGAGGAACAGCCTTACTCTGATCTAATTTCAGAGCTGGGTCTATCAAAAAACCTCCCTTTGTGCTGTAGAATTTCAGAATAGGGCCTACTGTTCTTAAAATCATAGACTGCCAAACGAGCCATCCAAGACAGAGTTTCACTAAAGGTTACCCCAAGATTTTTAAAGCTGCTGTAGTGATCTATCGGGGTGCCATCAATGGTTCACTAAACATTTCCAGGCCTTTTTCTAAAGACTATTATTTTGGTCTTAGTATGGTTAATGTTTAAGGCCCCTTCTCTGCAGAAATTGTTGAACTTTTGCAGCATCTGTTTGAGGCCAATGCATGTGAGAGACACCAGAACCATATCATCAGCATATATTGATATTTTATGGGAATTTAAAGAAGATGGAACAAACTTAGGGGCTGATAACTTTGGAATGATGTCATTTAAGTATAAATTGAAAAGCAGTGGGGCCAAAGCATGCCTCCCCTTTTTTTACTTCTCTGGTCACTGGGATCTCCTCAGGTAGGCTTGGCAGCCTGAGATGGCCACCTTTGTTTTAGTGAAAATGTTGGTGTGGAGTTCCAGTGTTGTATCTGCCAATTTCAACCAAAGCCATTTTGTATCAATTGAATCAAAGGAAGCTGTTGGATCTACAAAAGCTGTATACAAAGATTTGTTGGGATCCTTGGTGTTTTGCAATAAATAACAGTGATTATGGGGCCCTGGGCAAAGTCCAGGATGGGGCCTCAGAATCACTGCCACTTCCCAGAGCCACTGGAATCACTGCCACCCACAGACACCACCCCCTCTAACTCCCCCCAGGCTCAAGGCATGCCCCCCACCTTGTGCAAGATGAGGGTCAGGGGATGGGTACACTGGGTGATTACTGATCTAGACAGCTGCTGCCCAAGCCCTGGAGGGCTTGACACATCATGACCACTGAACCAGCCAGCCCGCCCTTGGCCAAGCCCCAGAAGGGGCAGATGAGTGCAGCCACCCAGCTCGTCTTCATCTTTACCCCTCTGTTGGGGGAGGTGTGGGGTCATTTGGGGTGTGTGTGTCAAGGGCCACCCAATCTGGAGCAGCTGCTCCAGATGCCCCATGGTGGAGACCTCACCTGATCAACATGGCTACCGGCAATCTTTGCTCTATGTAGTTTGTCCTTCATTTAAGTTAATCTCAGATGCAGATTTTGCTATTTGTACCTCTGAAAATGTTCAACAAAAAGCTGCTACTGTTTTTCTCTCTCTATCTCTTCTTGTTTGAATGATGTACATGTTGCAAATAACAATAAATAATTCTAGGCATGTACTTATGAATCCAGTATAGTAACTAAGACTGCCAATTAACCACAGGGCTGCTGAGACAGGAATGAGGAGGACAAAGCTCCAAGACCCCTGGTCATCCAAAGAACCAGGTAAGTTTGATGACTTGCTTTCCTGTGCTGGTTCAGTCCAGGCGGTGTGAGAAGGACAGAGGGGATCTTTGTCTCTGTGCCCTGTGCAGCCCTGCCTAGCCAGAATGGTTTGTAAGTGTCATCTTGAATGAGCATGCACTTGTCTTCTGGATTTTTTTATTGCCTCTTCTTTCACTCAATACTTGTCAGCTGGCAAATTTTATATTTCTATGCATTAAACAAGGATGTACAGGCACCGAACAACTTATTTTGCCTTTGCACCATTCTCAACAGCAATCCACTACACAGTGGGTGTTTGTGTGTGGTTGATTCCACATGTTGCAGGCTCTGGGCAAAACTCAAGAATAAACATATTTGCTTGTTATCTTAATGAATTCCTTTAAATGGTAATTGTTAGGCCTTGAGGAATGTAGACTAACTTACTGCTCTTTACCTGCCTTTGATAAGCCTGGTAATATTCACACTGCAAAGGAAAACATGGGACAAGTTGTATCAGGAAGACAAGCTCTGGAATTCAGATTGAAGGGCAGGGCCATCACAAAGTTCCTGTATGGAAACAGGTCTGAACAGCCTACACAGCTGACCCTAACTGTAAAGGACATATCAGAACTGGTTTAATTTTTAAAGAGCTCGCTCCCCTTACTTCATTGCTTTTCCCAATACAATCGTTATGTACCTCACAATTTCCTCTTAAAGAGCACAAACATAGTAGACAGGAGGTGTGCAAAATGCAGGATGTCCCTCAGAACAAAAGACATTTCAAGCATGTAAAGCATGCACACATCGACAACAGTTCTGCCAGCCTGTCATTAGACATTTTTATGCATGTGTACAGCTGTTTGCTGGAACTTTTGTAAAGCCTACTGGCATCATTACAGCAGAAGAGAGAAATATCTCAGCAACTCTTGAATGGTGGGCAAGCTACCACCTCACTTTATTGAAGGAGTTGCTAGCCCCCGCAGTCTGGAAAATGGGGCAAAACAACAGTGCTACAGAGGGAAGAGATCAGTGCATATGAATTGAGGCACTAGCTGTGTGCCCAGAGAGGCTTTTCCCAGGATTTTTGTTGCCAGAGGATCACTGGTGATCTAATGGTTAGAGTGCGGAACTATGACTGGGGAGACTCAGGTTCAAGTTCTGACTCGGGCATAATGCCACCTTGGGCCAGACTCTTTCAGTCTAACCAACCATTATTGTTAGGACAAAACAGGACAAGAGAACCACAAATACCGCCCTGAGCTCCTTGGATTGGATTAAAATGCAGCAGAAGACTGTGAAGTTATTTGTGTCACAAGCCAGGCCAGGAATGGCATAGGGCATGTTGTCAGAACACGGAGCAAGTAAGGCAATAGCACCAGCTCCAGAAGCATAGTCAAAGTCCAGGTTAGCATAGAGTCAGGAGTCTAGTCCAAGAGTCAGTCCATACAGCAAGGTCTGAGAATCCCAGGTTTACTCACAAGCAGGTTCAGGAGCAGGACAGTCAGGAAACAGTCCAAAGAGTCATAGGGTAGAGACAGGATCCAATGCAGTTGTCAGAGATATTTCAACTTGATGCTTCCACACCTAACAACCTCCTTTGGCTGGTTTTTATAGCTATATGCTTAAGGGTCATGCTTGCAGCCAGCTGCTCAGGAGTAATCCTGCAACTACTCAAGCAGCTGGCATCAAGCTAGGAGGTGTGCATTTTGTCATCTTTCATGTAGTTCTGTTCTTAGCCTCTGTCTGTGGCGCTCTAAGGGTGTGGGTGGTATTGGAGGACTGGAAACGATAAACTAAGTCTCACCTGTTGAATCAGGGCTGGAGGGTGCACCAGCTGTTGGCTGTGAATCCTGACAAGCCTGCAGCTCATCTTCCTGCTTGCCAGCTTCTGCTGACTCAGAGCTAGCTACATGGGACTCCTCTTCTCCTGAGGAGTCCTCACTCTCACTGAGCCCTGGCTGACCCATGACAATTTGGTAGATGGTTATGTGGCACATTAGCGCCTAGAACCAGGCTCATCAAAGTGGCAGATACCTTCTGCTGTAATCCAACTAAATGTGGAGGGGGCACCCAGTGTTCATAGAACAAGAGTTGGCTGAGCGTTTATGTGCAAAGACCTACAAAGCAGGAAATAATAAAAGAAAGAGCAATGGCAGGTCACAGGTGAAGGGGACACTAGTGGTTGGAACTAAGCCTTTAGATGCTCATACCTGTTCCCAAATGGAACATCATAAAACCATAGAGATTTATATTCATGGTAAAAACTGAATCTTTGCTAATATGGGCCCATCAGCAGGAGTGTTTTTACATCTTCACTGGCTTCCTGTCCTGTTCTAGTTTTAATATGAAGGTTTAGGCTGTTTGTTAAGGCACCTGCATTACAACGTCATGACAAACTGTGAGGGGAAGAGTGAAGCATTCTGTGAATCTGAGAATAATGAACCAGACTCACACTTGTAATGATATCTGAAAGCAACATTAAAGTGTTCACTTTAGGGTTGCCAATATCCAGGTAGTGGCAGGAGATCTCCTGGGATTACAACTGATCTCTCAGCAACAGACAGCAGTTCACCAGGATAAAATGCTGCTTTGGAAGGTGGACTCTATGGCATTATACCCCAAATTCTGCCCTCCTCAGGCTCCACCCCCCAAATCTCCAGGTATTTCCCAACCCAGAGCTGGCAACCCCATTAAACAAGGATGTACAGACATGGAACAACTTATTTTGCCTTTGCACCATTCTCAACAGCAATCCACTACACAGTGGGTGTTTGTGTGTGGTTGATTCCACATGTTGCATGCTCTGGGCAAAATTCAAGAATAAACATATTTGCTTGTTATCTTAATGAATTCCTTTAAATGGTAATTGTTAGGCCTTGAGGAATGTAGAATAACTTACTGCTCTTTACCTGCCTTTGATAAGCCTGGTAATATTCACACTGCAAAGGAAAACATGGGACAAGTTGTAACAGGAAGACAAGCTCTGGAATTCAGATTGAAGGGCAGGGCCATCACAAAGTTCCTGTATGGAAACAGGTCTGAACAGCCTACACAGCTGACCCTAACTGTAAAGGACATATCAGAACTGGTTTAATTTTTAAAGAGCTCGCTCCCCTTACTTCATTGCTTTTCCCAATACAATCGTTATGTACCTCACAATTTCCTCTTAAAGAGCACAAACATAGTAGACAGGAGGTGTGCAAAACCTGCGGGGCCTCTTACAATTCTGCAGGGCCTGCAAGACAGAGCTCTTCCACGAGGCCTTCAATTAGGGAAATTGTAGCCCCCTGGCCCAACACCAACATCATTGTCAACAGCCAGTTAACCCAGACTATGCTGTTGGCTGGCTGTTGTCTGAGGATGCTGCTAAGCTCGCCATCTGATATAAACTAGCACTTTATATTTTATATCTTATAATATTTTCTCACTTTATTGAAGGAGTTGCTAGCCCCTGCAGTCTGGAAAATGGAGCAAAACAACAGTGCTATAGAGGGAAGAGATCAGTCCATATGAACTGAGGCACTGGCTTGTGTGCCCAGAGAAGCTTTTCCCAGGATTTTTGTTGCCAGAGGATCACTGGTGATATAATGGTTAGAGTGCTGAACTATGACTGGGGAGACTCAGGTTCAAGTTCTGACTCAGGCATAATGCCACCTTGGGCCAGACTCTTCCAGTCTAATCAATGTCAGGACAAAACAGGACAAGAGAACCACAAATACTGCCCTGGGCTCCTTGGATTGGATTAAAATGCAGCAGAAGACTGTGAAGTTATTTGTGTCACAAGCCAGGCCAGGAATGGCATAGGGCATGCTGTCAGAACACGGAGCAAGTAAGGCAAGAGCACCAGCTCCAAAAGCATAGTCAAGGTCCAGGTTAGCATGGAGTCAGGAGTCTAGTCCAAGAGCCAGTCCATACAGCAAGGTCTGAGAATCCCAGGTTTACTCACAAGCAGGTTCAGGAGCAGGACAGTCAGGAAACAGTCCAAAGAGTCATAGGGTAGAGACAGGATCCAATGCAGTTGTCAGAGATATTTCAACTTGATGCTTCCACACCTAACAACCTCCTTTGGCTGGTTTTTATAGCTATATGCTTAAGGGTCATGCTTGCAGCCAGCTGCTCAGGAGTAATCCTGCAACTACTCAAGCAGCTGGCATCAGGCCAGGAGGTGCGCACTTTGTCATCTCTCATGTAGTTCTGTTCTTAGCCTCTGTCTGTGGCGCTCTAAGGGTGTGGGTGGTATTGGAGGACTGGAAACGATAAACTGAGTCTCACCTGTTGAAACAGGGCTGGAGGGTGCACCAGCTGTTGGCTGCGAATCGTGACAAGCCTGCAGCTCATCTTCCTGCTTGCCAGCTTCTGCTGACTCAGAGCTAGCTACATGGGACTCCTCTTCTCCTGAGGAGTCCTCACTCTCACTGAGCCCTGGCTGACCCATGACAATTTGGTAGATGGTTATGTGGCACATTAGCGCCTAGAACCAGGCTCATCAAAGTGGCAGATACCTTCTGCTGTAATCCAACTAAATGTGGAGGGGGCACCCAGTGTTCATAGAACAAGAGTTGGCTGAGCGTTTATATGCAAAGACCTACAAAGCAGGAAATAATAAAAGAAAGAGCAATGGCAGGTCACAGGTGAAGGGGATACTAGTGGTTGGAACTAAGCCTTTAGATGCTCATACCTGTTCCCAAATGGAACATCATAAAACCATAGAGATTTATATTCATGGTAAAAACTGAATCTTTGCTAATATGGGCCCATCAGCAGGAGTGTTTTTACATCTTCACTGGCTTCCTGTCCTGTTCTAGTTTTAATATGAAGGTTTAGGCTGTTTGTTAAGGCACCTGCATTACAACGTCATGACAAACTGTGAGGGGAAGAGTGAAGCATTCTGTGAATCTGAGAATAATGAACCAGACTCACACTTGTAATGATATCTGAATGCAGCATTAAAGTGTTCACTTTAGGGTTGCCAATATCCAGGTAGTGGCTGGAGATCTCCTGGGATTACAACTGATCTCTCAGCAACAGACAGCAGTTCACCAGGATAAAATGGCTGCTTTGGAAGGTGGACTCTATGGCATTATACCCCAAATTCTGCCCTCCTCAGGCTCCACCCCCCAAATCTCCAGGTATTTCCCAACCCAGAGCTGGCAACCCTACTTATGAGTATCACTATTTGAGATACTGACAAGTTGGGGCTGCCCTTGTCCCAAATCCGGAAGCTGAAGCTGGTGCAGAATGCAGCGGTCAGGCTGCTGTTGGGCCTCCCTATGCAGGAGCACATCTGGCCTGTGCTAAAAGCACTGCACTGGCTGCCTACAGCATACCAAATTTGGTTCAAGGTGCTGGTTTAGGGCCTGCAAGATGGAGCTCTTCTACCATGCCTTCAATTAGGGAGACGCACCCAAGAAACTGTAGCCCTGGCCCAACACCAACATCATTGTCAACAGCCAGTTAACCCAGACTATGCTGTTGGCTGGCTGTTGGCTGAGGATGCTGCTAAGCTCGCCATCTGATATAAACTAGCACTTTATATTTTATATCTTATAATATTTATAATTGTATTGCTCTGTTTTTATCTAATTTCTGTTTTAACTGTCTTATATTTTATGTGAGCTGCCCTGCCCCTGCCTTGGCAGGGCGGGCGGGATATAAATATGGTTGCCAAGTCTTCGCTGTATGTACAGTGGGGGACTCCAGCGCTGCTCTGAGAGTCCGTGTGCGCCCGTGAAGTGCGCACGTGCCGCAACCACATCACCCAGAAGTGACGAACCACGTTGGGCATGCTGGGGGCAGGGCCACAATCATCCGAGGGAAAACCATAGAGTTTCCCCTCGGATGACCGCGGCCCCGCCCCCAACGCGCCTGACGTGACTGCATCACTTCCGTGTGATGTGCTGACTCTGGGCACGTCACGTGCTTTGGGGGTGGGGTTCCCCCTGGGGCCCGATTCCCCGGCGGCGGGTAACGGGCCTCTTGGGCGGGGGTTTCCCCGCCCCCCGGGGGGACTTGGCAAGCCTAGATATAAATGAGATGAATGAATGAACGAAGGAGCCAGAGGAAGCAGCAAGCATGAAGAAAAATCTACAAAACAAGCATGGATAAAATAACTAGCATTAGATTTGGATACAGAGAACTGAGGTTCAAATCTAGCTATGAAATTTACTGGGGTGACTGTGGACATCTCTATTTTTCAGCTTGTGACATTAAAATGCTCTTAGAGGATAGTGAGGATACATATTCCTCTTTAAGTAGAGGAAAGGCAGGATAAATTTAATAGAATAAATTTAAATAGATTAATAGAATATGCCCTAAATAAACCAAGTAAAGCTATGATGAAAGGACATGAAATTCTAGAGGAAAATATCTACATTTAGAAGGAATATGCTCACGCTATACAAACATCTATAAAGATCTCAGAAAGCAAAAGGGTGGAGCCATAATTCATTTTTTCCACTGAGGACAGGACAAAAAACAATGGTGTTAAATTACAAGAGGTAGATTTAGATTAAAGATTAGAAACCAGTTTCTGATTGCCATTCCACAGATTAATGGGCTATCAAAGAAAGCTGTGAAATCCTGAACATTTTCAAGGAAAGATGACCAAGTATATGCCAAAGATTTTTTTTGTGTGAGTATTTTGTGTGTGTGTATGCCTGGAAGTTATGGTTTACTTCTGGTGACCTCTCGTGGGTCTTGGACATTTCAGAGAGGTGGCTTACTATTGCCTGCCTCTTCTTCTCAGCCCTGGTATTCCTTGGAGGTCTCCCTTCCAAGTACTTGCCAGTACTGCTTAGCTTCCAAGATCTGATGAGATTGGGCTTGCCTGGTATGTCAGAGATGTTTTTGATAGAACTTATCTTTTCCTCGGGATAGAGGGGTAAATGAGATGACCTGTCTTTCCCCCCCCATACACCTCCATTATCCCCATCCCTCTGGTGTATAGACAGAACAGAAGTGAAAGTTTGTACCAAATTGGCCAAAGAAGCTAATTCTCTTCCCATCACGGCAGACATTGCCCCATGACAGAATAAATAATATGTTATCGTGTAGATAGGGCCATATGAGCATGGCACAGGTGAGGTACAGCCTACCCACCTGGTACTGATACAGCTCCTGCAGCTGGGCATCAATCCATTCTTCCAGGTCTCGCCACCTCTGAAGATCTTTCCGATTATACTTGGTTGTTAATTTGGCCAGCTTTCTGTGGCATGATTCTTCCTCGAGCTTCTCTGGAGTGTTGAAAGTGACCCGAGGGAGTGCACCCGACCCCTGGGCTAGGCTCACTAATCTTTCTACTTCCTCTGTAGTCTCTGGTGACAATGTTCTCTCTTCCACCATGTTTCTTTTCCCCTCCTTCCTCAAAAAATTGCCATTGACTCTTTCCAGTCAGAGAACCAGCTGCCTATGGCACCCCTGAGCAGGTCACTAGATGAAAGAGAGCGAGAGAGAAAAGTGGCAGGAGGAGCAATCAGTCAGCTCCTATAGGAAAAAGCTTCTTCAGTTACACTGTCAGTGAGACTGACAAAAGCAGTGTGGGAGGGAGAGTAGTTGTAATAACATCTGTTGTTAGAAGAGGCTGAGCACACCACAGAGTTGGCAGACAAAGTCCATGAAAGTTTTATGCAATGTGCTTCCTGAAAAGAATAGGCTAAGTGAAGATTATTGAAAGTGAGGGCAAGGAAAGCAGGTACTATTCAATTTCTATTTTTCCCCCTAAATATATGGACATGCACCCCAGGTGTATTTCAGATCTGTACGTTGTACATTCTGGGCTTTAGAGTACAGTCTGTTTTTATATTATGATCTTTAGAAACTTATTATAACTCATCTGGATTTACAAACTAACAGCAGGCGGTAAAGTTCAGAAACATTTGGGACTGGCCATTGTTCTGGCCGGTAGTTTGTGTGCTTTAGAGTTCAAGAAGATCAAAAGTGTCTTACTACTCAGCCATACTCCCTGGGTCACCCTGTGCCAGTCACTCTGTCTCCATCTAATTTACTCATAGGGTTGTTGTGAAGATTAACTGTGTGAGACCCTGAGCTCCTTAGAGGAAAATAGGTTGAATGATGAGAGCGTGACTAAACTAATATGGAAGTGCAAGAGATCTTTACCAATTAGGAGTTACTCACAGACCTTGCCACCAAAGAGATTCACAGG
This sequence comes from Gekko japonicus, assembly GCF_001447785.1. NCBI lineage: Eukaryota > Metazoa > Chordata > Lepidosauria > Squamata > Gekkonidae > Gekko > Gekko japonicus. The sequence continues at coordinate 438,788 of NW_015168670.1, read as the reverse complement.
CAGGCGGGCAGGCGGGGGGGCTTGATTTGATTCCATGTATGTGCAATGGCTCCTTGTTTGTTTGCTTTTTGATATTCTGTTCTCTCCCAGGCTGCATTTGCTAGGCACAGGGGTTCCCTACTGGGGAGGATGGAGGCAAGTGACATCCCCTTTTGGCCCTACTGACATTATTCAGACAGAGGCAAAACATTTTGCTAGCATACATTGGCATATAGGCGATCAGCACAGCAAGTGGTGGCAGAATGGAGAACAATGCTATACAGTCTTCACCCTCCTGGCAAGAGGCAGTGTTTGCCGCCATCTTAACAGGTATGCACTGCAATCAGTAACAGAGAAAGAAAAAGAGCAAAAGACAAACTAGGGCTGAACCAGATGACATTCAAGAGATAAGTGATGACACTGGATCTGAGATACCGGAAGCTGCAGCTAGTGCAGAATGCTGCAGCCAGGCTTTTGATGGATCTCCCCAAGTGGGAGCATATCCAGCCTGTGCTGCGGCAACTGCACTGGCTGCCAATAGCATACCGAATCTGCTTCAAGGTGCTGGTTCTTACCTTTAAAGCCCTATATCGCCAGGGTCTAGCATACCTGCGGGACTGCCTTTCCCCATATATACCCCAGAGAGCAGTTCAGTTGGGGTCTCAAAATCGATTGACCCTCCCTGGCCCCAAAGAGGCCAGGCTTGCTACTACCAGGGCCAGGGCTTTCTCAGTGGAGGCCCCATCCTGGTGGAACAAGCTCCCGGAGGAGATCAGGGCCCTGTGGGACCTTTTACAGTTCTGCAGGGCCTACAAGACGGAGCTCTTCCGCCAGGCTTTCAGCTAGGGTGCTGCCACCATTATAAAGCCCTGGCCCTTGGTTTTAACATCCAACCGGAGCCGCAGGAAGATCTTGAGCAGAAGGATTTTTAGAGAGCACACTGAAATAAGCCATCTTGAGTAACTATCTTCAGCACTTTATGAAACTGTATTAATAATGGAATTGTTTTATATGGTTTTATGTGGTTTTAACTGTATCTTATGTACTGACTGTGAGCCACCCTGAGCCTGCATTGTGGGGAGGGCAGGGTATAAATGTGATTAATAAATAAATAAATACCTCAATTAGTGTATTGGATTACTAGATTGCAGTCTGTTGGGCTGCCCTTGTAGACAACCCAGGAACTTCATGTGGTTTGGAATGTCACAGCCTCATTGTTGTCAGGGTCTAGCCAACGGGAATACATCTTTCCTGTTTTAAAACAGCTAAATCAGCTGCCAGTTTGTTTTAGAGTTCAATTTAAGGTGCTAGTTATTACCTTTAAAGCCCTCTATGGCCTAGGACGCACAAATCTAAGGGACCATCTAACACACACCCCCCCCTAGTCCCTGTAGACCAATAATAATCCTCATGCTGCCGACCACTGGCTGTTCCTCTGCTTAAGGTATTAACCGGAGCTGTGTTTTTCCTATTCTAGCTCTTACTCAATGGAATGGGCTCCCTGAGGTTTATTAGAAGCACTGCAAACCATTATATTTGCTAGGGGTGCTTTGCAGGGAGAGAACATACAAAATTAAGAACAAAAGAAGAGCCCTGCTGCATCAGACCAGTGATCTATCTAGTCAAGCATCCTATCTCACACAGTGGCCAACCAGTTCCTCTGGAGGGCCAACAACAGGACATAGATGCCAAGTCTTTCCCCTAATGTTGCCTCCTGGCTCTGGGATACAGAGGTTTAGTGCCTCTGAATGTGGGGGTTCCCCTCAGTCACCATGGCACTTATCCTCCATATATCTATCTAATCCCCCTTTAAAGGTGCTTATTCCTGTGGCCATCCCCCTGGCAGCAAATTCCACATTTTAATCCCTCTCTGTGTAAAGTAGTATTTCCTTTTGTCCATCCTGAACTTACTGCCCTTCAGCTTCATCGGATGCCCTCAAGTTCTAATATTTTGGACGGGGGCTAAAAGTTCTCTTTGCCATCTCTCTCCACTCCATGCATAATTTTATAAACCTCTATCATGTCCCACCCTTAGTCATCTCTTTTCCAAACTGAAAAGTCCCAGACTCTTCAGCTTTACCTCATAGGGAAGGTGCTCCAACCCCTTAATCATGCCTTCCTCTGCACTTTTTCCAGCTCTGCAATGTCCTTTTTGAAATACAGTGATCTATACAGGGGCATTACAATACTGGCCATTTTATTCTCAATCCCTTTCTTAATAATCCCTAACACAGAGTTTGCCTTTTTCACCGCTGCAGCACACTGGGTTAACACTTTCATCGAGCTGTCCACTATTACTCCAAGATCTTTTTCCCTCTCAGTCTCAGCAAGTTCAGACTCCATTAAGCCTATACTTGAAATAGGGATTTTTTTGTCCCGATGTGCATCACCTTACACTTACCAACACTAAATTTAATTTGCCACATTGTTACTTACTCACCCAGTTTGTCGAGATCCTCTTGGAGCTCTTCACAGTGAGCCTTGGTTTTCACCATCCTGGATAATTTTTTTGTCATCTGCAAACTTGGCCACTACACTACTCACCCCTAGTTCCAGGTCATTGATGAATAAATTAGATAGTACCAGCTCCAACACTGATCCTTGTGGGACCCCACTGCTTACTTCCCTCCATTCGTGAGAACTGTCCATTTATTTCCACTTTTTCCTTCCTGTCATTTAAACAGCTTTAATCCATAAAAGAATCCATCCTCTCATCCCATGACTGCTAAATTTACTCAGAAGTCTTTGGTGAGGTACCTTGACAAAAGTCTTGTGAAAGTCCAAGGATATCATGTCTACTGGGTCAGTGTTGTCTACATGCTTGTTTACTTTCTCAAAGAACTCCAAAAGGTTGGTAAAGGAGACCTGGAGTTCTCATAGAATTACAATTGAGTTCCAGACTACAGAGATCAGTTCCCCTTGAATAAATACAGAGTCTGGGAGAAATAGAAGTCCTAGAGTAGCTACAGAGAATGGATCTTCTAAGATTTCTATTTCTGTAGTGTACCATAGAGACTCTATACTACACCAAAGAAACTAGGAAAAATTATGACACTTAGAACTAGAGGATAGTTGGGGACTGAGACAGGGATTGAAAATACCAGTGTACAGTCTGTAGAGAAGAATATTTGACATCAGCATTCACTACGGAGAACTTTTTTAATTTTATAAAAAGTACACTGGATCTTTTTTATTATTTAATTTGCTTACAATATTTTTATGGTTTTCCAAAATAGTGTGTGTGGGGAAAACCCCTGTAAAAATGCACCCAGATTCTAAAAGGCTCTGAACATTGGATGATTTTTTAAAATTTTACTTTGGTCTCAAGTTGCAGCCAACTTATGGTGACCCCCCCCACCCCATGGAAAAAATCCTTTGTGTGTGTGTGTGTGTTCAGATTCTTACCATAGTCAACAGCAACAGGTATACTGTTTTTCTTTGATTCTCCTGATTTCCCAGGCATTGGCATTTCTTCGTTTCAATTTGATCCTTGTAAGGAATCAGGAGAGTGCCCCCAGCCAATCAGCACTGGAGATGACCCAGAAAGGAATTTTTAAGGCCAGCAGCAGCTGCTCTGAGCTGAATGACATTTTCAAAGCAATAAGAGACCCCACCTAGTCAGTCACTGTAAGATTATATTTAAAAACTGGATGCAATCAGGATTTTTTTTTAATGCTAACAGATGACACTCTCCTGCTGGGCACCCATCATGCCCCCCCCCAAAAACCCCCAGTGCAGACAAGTACCCTGAAGGGCATCTACTTTTGGGGATCTGTAAAACTGAACCCCATTGTCCATTCTCCTTAAACCTCAGGGGGTCTTAGACTAGAGGGAGGAATATGTTGTATGCATATCTGGTGCCATTAGCTTTAAAAATAGCCACACCAGACCCTTGAATTGGCTCCCCCAATGAGAATAATTATCCCCAAATTCCAGACCCCCCAACAAAAACATGGATTTGAATCTCAAACTGGTACTGCCCCACCTGAAAAATAGGAACAAATTGTAAAGGTGTCCTCCATGAATCCACAACTAAAGCACACCCCTTATCCTGTCCAAGACTAGACCAGTCCAAAGCCCCCAACCCATTACTTGTCTGGATTGAATTTAAGATTGTTCAGCCTCATCTTATCCACTGTGAAGCTCAGATACAGGTTTAGAACTGACACAGTTCTCCTGGAGAAGGTGAAAATACAAAAAGTCTTACAAAATGGAGGGAGGATTTATATCCTCCAGAGACAAAACAACACACCTCTGTCAGCTGTCATGGGAGCAGAAGAGCAGGAGGCACTGTTGGATAAGCAAGATAGGCAGCAGATGCTGCACTGAAGGTAGGCAAGGGAAGGGGAAGAGCAGGACCCCCCTGCCACTGCTCTTCCAGGCAAAGTGGCAGGGAGGGGGATGGGAGAATGGTAGGAAATGGGAACAGGCATAAAATCACAGTGGTTGGGAGGGGAACAGGCAGGAAGACAGAGCAGCAGTCAGGCTGCCAGAATGGGCAGAGGGATGAGCGAGCCCCCTTCCCCGTGTGTTTCTTGTGGGTCCCTGTGGATGGGGATGAGCAAGAGAACAAGGGCAGACGGGCAGCAAGAGAAGGGGGTAAGAATGGGACCCATCGTGAGTCTTGCAGATCCCTCACTTGTAGCATTTGTAATAACAGATGTAGCATGTGTAATTAATAATAGTACCTGACTCCAAAATCTATTGAAGTCTAAGCTGCCATGATCTACATCCCACTTCACATGTCAGAAATGTTCTTCAAACAGTTTTTGGAAGGTATTCGGACCACCATGCTCTTCTCTGGAAGCTACTGAACTACATCAAGTTCTCTGTCAATACTAACAACAGTTACCTGCACTAAATAATTCAGAAGGTCTTGTGTCACTTTTCTAAAGATAATCAGGTCACTGTAGAGAGCTGCACTGCAAAACTCATGTGGTCTGACTTCAAGTCTCTAGCTACTTTTAATATGTCTGTTTCCTCCAGTATGAGAAGCCAGTTTGGATAGTGGTTAGGTTGCTGGACAGAAACTGGGAGGCTCAAGTTAAAATTCCTATTTGTCCATGAAGACCACTGGGTGACCTTGTCTAGCCATTGTCTCTCAGCCTAACTTACCTCACAGGGCTGTTGTGATTATAAAATGGAGAAAGGGAAGAACAACATATACCACCTTTGTATAAAGATCTCTCTATATAATAATTCTGTCTTCTGAGTATTCCACACACTCCCAAATAGAATGCTATTAGCCAGTAAATGGAAAACAGATGAAATACCTTCAAAAACAGAAATAATAGGAAAGATATTATCAATAGCTGAAATGGACAGATTAAGTCTGTTATTACAAGGTAAAAACAGAGAGGTTTTTAACAAGAGATGGAAACTGTTATATATTTGGTTGGAGAATGTATATAAGAAAGACTCCAAAACATAATGAAATACACAATGTAAGAAAGATGAAAATGAGAAAAAATACATAAATAAAACGTGTTTTTTTAAAAAAAATCCTATTTGTCCATGAAGACCACTGGGTGACCTTGTCTAGCCATTGTCTCTCAGCCTAACTTACCTCACAGGGCTGTTGTGATTATAAAATGGAGAAAGGGAAGAACAACATATACCACCTTTGTATAAAGATCTCTCTATATAATAATTCTGTCTTCTGAGTATTCCACACACTCCCAAATCAGTTGGCTCCCTGCTCTGTCACTCAGAAGTTGTCCCTATCCACTGGCTTTGTTGCCTGAGTCTTGCCTCCAATATTCTAAACAGTTTGCTGTTCCTCTCCCCCCAGTAGCCAGTTTGAACACAGAGGTCATTTGCATATGTGGCCTGATTGGCCTTTGCCTCTAACATTCTAAACAGTTTGCTATTGCTGTTGGGAGTCATTCAATGTGTCCTGAGGTAAAATACATATCCATAAGTCAGTGGTGGAGGGAACCATACCTGTTACCATGAGGCTGTCCTCCCATACTACCCACTTGGGGCAGCAAAATGACTGGAGACAGCCCTGCCTTATAGCTAAGCAGAAGGAAATAAACATGGCTTGCCTCCCTCTATTTTCCCCTTCCCTCTGCTGCCCCACCAGCCACAGCCGGGACACTCACCTGGAGCTTCCTTCTAGAACTCGTTGTATTTCTTCCCACAATGGGCTGTATTCCTAGTAAGATAATAATGATATAAAATTATAAAGGAGTCAATAGGCTCCTTCCAGAAGATGTAAGTTAATATAGGATATGGCGGGAAGCAGAGTTTGAGGTCACAAGAAATCCTTCAGTGTATTGTATTTCTTTTTGGACCTGAGGAGAAAAATCAAAAGGTCTCCTTTCTTCCTTTTTAATGACAGGTGATGACTGGGAGCAGGGAAAATGCTCCCCTTCACCTTCTGCTGCCTAAAATGGCAGCCCCAAGCTAAGGCTGGCCTGCTTGCCACAGCAGTTTGCAGGCAAGGGCTTTCATCCAGTGGGTGGAACATCTTCCCCAGATAGTGGACCTGAAAAGGGCTTAGGACAGAGTAGGCCTGGATTCAGATCCTCACTGTCTGATGAAGCTTATTGGTGATTTTGGGCTAGTTATTCTCTCTCAGACTAACCTACCTCATAGAGGTTTTGTTGTGATGAGGAAAATAGAGGAGAAAGATCCCGGGTATGCGGCCCTGAGCTCCTTGGGAAAGGGGTGAGGTGAAAATGCACTACAGAGAAGAACATAAGAACCTAAGTATACCCTGCTGGATCAGACCACTGGTCCATCTAATCCAGCATACTGTTCCATACAGCAGCCAATTAATCATCCTGCACAGCTAACCAAACAGGGCATAGAGGCCAAGGTATTCCCCTGATGCTGCCTCCTAGTGCTGGTATTCCTGGATTTGCTGCCTTTGTATATGGAGGCTTCCTTCAGACACTATGGCTAGTATTCATTAATGGATCTTTCCTCCACGAACCTGTCTAACCCCCTTTTAAAGCCATCTACACTTGTGGCCACCACTTTGTCCTCTATTGGCAGTTAATTCCACAGTTTAATTACTTGTGGGATAAAGAAGCATTTCCTTTTGTCTGTCCTGAAGTGATTTCCCAACAACTTCTTTGGGTGCCCCCAAGTTCTGGTATTATGGGAGAGGGTGAAAAAGCTCCCTCTATCTACTTTCTCCCCCCACCCCCCACACATAATTTTCTAACTATCATGTCTCCCCTTAACCATCTTTGTTCTAGACTGGGAAGACCAAGACTTTCCTACTTGGAAAAGTGTTTCAACCACTTAATCATCCTGGTTGTCCTCATCTGTACTTTTTCCAGCTCTGCAATATCCCTTTAGAGATACAGTGACCAGAACTGCACACAGTATTCCAAATGAGGCAGCACCTTAGCTTTATATACAAAAGCATTACAATATCTGATGATTTTCAGTCTCTTTCCTCATAATTCCTAGCATAGAGTTTGCCTTTTTAACAGATACCACCCACTGAGTCAACATTTTTATCAAAATTTCCACTACAATCCCAAATATCTCTTTCAGTCTCAGCCAGTTCAGATCCCATCAGCGTATGTTCAAAATCAGAATTTTTTGTTCCAGTATTCATCACCTTTTCTGTCGTTTCCTCCAGAACAAAATTTTAGGGGGCTCAGGAGAAGGAGGGGAAAGCAGGAAAATCCTGCTTCATTAAATGTGGGGATGGTTTGATATATGCCACTATGGGCTTTACTCCCTAATAAATGTGCACTGGATTGCAGCCTAACATGCTACTGACGGAGGAGTAGTGTACATCACAACTCTACTCTCCCAGCATCTTCCAATGTATTTAAAGTACTGCAGTCTAGACAAGGATTTTGTGGAACTTGGACCACTCACTGTTTAGGAATGATCGAAATTCAGAGTGGAGGAAGCTACAATATATGGAGATGTGGCTGTTTATGCCTATAGGAGTACATACTTACAAAAGGCTCAGACCAAATGGGGAGGGGGTGTTAACAAAATCACATTGCTTAAAATTGCAGTACAGTATTTGCTCATTGACTCAGAAGTGTGTCACTCTGTCCTTTGTTCCCCTCCGTATTACTGCTTAGTTGTTTGTTAGTCACTGTCTCCTGAACTCTGGAATTCCTCCTCTAGATTCTTTCCTGTGCTGCCTCTTTGTCTTTGCTGAAGTTCACACCCTTCCTTTTACCTTTGTGGTTCAACACCCATAGCCCCAAGACAAATTACCTGGTGAGTGGAGACAACAGAGTGGAAAAACAAGCAAACCGGTAATGTTTCAACTATCCTTTAAAAATCAAAGCTAAAGTTGTATAAAAACGAGGTCAATAATTCAGCCATTATACAAGCTGCAGAGAACAATCAGATCCACGGATGTGTCTGAAATTTCTCCTTATTACATAAAAGGGTCAGAGTCCCTTTTGGCGCACACTATTAAAACATTCATTTCTATAATGGACAAAGTGATTATGTCCAGGCGCACAGACACACCTGTACATTTTATTGCTTGGAAACAGGAGTCCAAGAAAAGCACAAACAAACACAGTGGGCAGGTTTCAGTGCCTCCCTTCTGCTAAGCCTTTCCCCACTGGAGGGCATCTTTTTCTGCCAGAACAAAACTGAGTTCAAAGAGGAGAAGCCAAAATGGCCCTGGCCCTGGGGCATACTTAAAGTAGCTCTTAAGGTCCCTGCTACTAAAAATAAGTCACCTTTTTGAATATAAATGACATATAAGAATATGTGAGTAAAATTTTGCCTACAAGAACCTTAAATATGTTTAACTGGACTGAAAATTACCTTTTCTTGGTTGTATAAAAATGTACATTTTGAAGTTAAGGCTTTAAGGTTTCTTCTCAGGGGTATGCAAGCCACTGAACTTTCTAGAAGTGGCTTGTTTGTAACAGTACAAGGAACTTGATTTTATATAGAGCAACAAGGGCACCTATTTGCATAGCATGAAAGTTGCAGAGCATGGACTAGTTCTTGATGTTAGCAGCAATTATATGTACAATACTAACATGTTACACCCCCGTCTTCAGGACTCCTGAGTACCTGGCGTTTGCATGAAAGAAATCTGGTGAGAATCTGCCCTTCATGTGATGCCTATATGATCTATTTTTTTCAGGCACAAAAATAAGTGGAAATCTGTTACATTCCTGCATACAGCAGTCACAAAGAAGTTCTATTTTCATCAGTCTCCGTGTCTTCAGCAGCTGGATGGGGGACCCAAGGACAGGGCTGCACTCAGAAACTGCATATATGATTCTTATTTCTTTGAAAACTACTAAAAATTGCCTAACAAATTGACGCTATTATTTTCTGCATACAATACTATATACATGCCAAATTTCACTGGAGGGCTACTTCAGATAACAGGGAGAGGGGACCTTCAGAAATGAATCCATTTCTCAAAGCATCTTCTTACTGTAAGAGTTAATATTCATAATTCAAAACTTGCAGTTCTCTAGAAAAGGCTGAATCAGAATGTGGGGCATTCCATTTTGCTCATAGATGTTTGGTGCGGGGGCACTGGAGACAGTTGTTACCACACTTAATCCTGAGCATTATGAAGTGAATCAGCAAATCTATGAACCAATGTTGATCTCAAAAAACAGTGTCTGCTTTTGGGGCATAGTGCTAATAAGTTAATCATTCTCTGCAAGGATGGAATCCGTGTATGTAGCACAGCAGCAATTCATCTGTATATTTAAAAGAAAGTCCCCTCACCGTAAAATCAACGCCCAGGCCAAACCGCCGGACCTAGAGACACCAAATTCGGGGAGGGCGCTCCTACCATGGCGTAGGTGCTCACTAAGAAGGGATTTTTAGAAATTCGAACTCTAAGTGGGTCAAAAGGGGGAAAATGTGCTCCCCCCATTGATTCCTATGCAGCTGCCAGGCCCCCACTCTCTGATTGGTCAGCAGCAGAGCTCAGTATTCTGAGGTTAAAAAACCCAACAGTCACAGGGGACTGCACAGAGCTAATGACAGTTGAGGAAATCAGGAGTGGCTAACAACCACCTGTGAGGTGAAGCAAAGCTGTTGGCCCAGCCTCTCTGATGGCTTCCAACACACTCCCCCCACCTCCTACACCTAACAGGCGGTTGTCTGTCAGGTGTAGCCCCACATCCACAGTGACTTCTAATACTCCTCCCCCCCTACACTGGACAGGCAGCTGCCTGTCAGGTGTAGGAGAGGAGGTGGGATGGCTTCCAGCACACTCCCCCACCTCCTACACCTAACAGACGGTTGTCTGTCAGGTGCGGCAGTGGTTGCAGGGTACTTAAAGTTATTTCCCTGATTCTGCTGTTGCATGTGGAATAGTCTGTGCATGTGGAGCAGCAAAAATGGGGAAAGAACTCCTCCCTCCAGCACTGCTTCAGCATGAGAAAATGGCTGGGGGAGGGGAGGCAGGAGCATTTCCTTTTCCTGCAGCAGTGTTTGGAGCTTCTTCCCGCTCTCATTTTAAACACAAGTTTTAAAAGCCATCCCCCACAGTCCTGTCAGACTGCAGGAAACACAGACCCAATTTCCTTAAACCCTGAATGTGTAGTCTGGCCTTGAGGAACTCAGGACAGCTTTCAAGGTTTTGTCCTTCTCTGTTTTATCCTCACACCAACCCTGTGAGGTAGGTTAGGATGAGAGAGAGTAACTCACTCGATGAGCTTGATAACTGAGGAGTATTTGACTCCCTAGTCTGACACACCAACTATACACCAATACCAGAACTCCACTTTAGGCTTATAGAACAAGCTGTATGGTTCTTTGATCCAAAATTACTTCCAATCAGAGGTTTTGCTACAGTTTGGATGCCAAATTGGAACTCTGGAACATGCATATGATGTCGTCCTTTAATCTGACAAAGGGAGTTTTGACTCTCAAAAGTTCCCTCTCACATCACTGGTGGATTTTGGAGGGGCTGTTTTTGAATTGGCAACTGCTGGTATGCTATAGCACAATAACATTAAAACGATCCATGATCCACTAGCTGCTCTGAATTCCCAGCTTTCATTTTTCATTAAAAAGTCATTAACTCTTTTCATTGTGAAGATATAAGGGAAAGATGTATCTCCACAATGAAAGGGGCTAGAGAGCTTTTAAAAATAAAAGCTGGGAATTCAGAGGCACTAGTAGATTGTAGTAACAGACTGTTATGACATTATTGTACTACAGTCAATATAGCAACTGCTGATTTTTTTTTTTTTTGCCCTCCAGTGTTATAGAGAAGGAACTGTCAGCCACAGGAGCGGAGGCAGGGAAAGTGCGAGGTAAATTGCTGTGTGGATGCTCCATTGCCACCCCAGAAGCCCTTTGCATTTGCATCTGCAATCAGGGCTACAAGAAGAATCATTGTGGTGTAGAAGCAACAACTGTGTCATGTAACACTAGCCTTCAAATGGTATCATCATTTGCAGTCTTGCAGAATTTTTTAGACTTTGTTATATACAAGTAAAATGTTTAGATCCATTAATAGTTAAAACTTCCTTGGAAGACATGCTCCAGCAACAGGAGAAAATTGCATACACACCATGTTGTTGGACCAATTAAATTCTCCTAATTTTAAAGGGTTGTTGCTTGTTCCAGAACATTTTTATTATAATCCAGTGGCACCTTTAAGATCAACAAAATTTTATTTAAGGTATAAGCTTTCGTGCGCAAGCACATTTCTTCAGATACCTTGAATAAAACTTTGTTGGTCTTAAAGGTGCTACTGGACTCAAACTTTGTTCTGTTTCTTCAGATCAACACAGATGCCCACCTGCATTTATGTTGGGCCTAGCAATCTCCAAACCAGCCACCAAGATCTCACAACATATTGTGGAACCTCAGAGGTACACGTTTCTCAAAGAAGTGGGCATTGTATTTCTTTTCTTACATGTCATATTTTTCTTGTCTTCCACATAGGCTATAGTAGGAAAGAGAAGGAAGAGGTAAAATATGAAAGGCACAGCAGCCCTGGGAAGCCTCAATAGAACTTTAACTGCCCATATAGAACAACCTGGCACTGCAGTTGTGTTTTAAATTTTAAAAATCCTGTCATAAATCAGGTCTAAAGAAAGAAAGAAAAACAGCACAGAAAATACTACAATGCAATGGTTTGACTATGGTGTCATCTGGATTGTCTATTACAATTGCATGAATGAATCATGGCAGTTCCAGATTTCATATTTACGGTGGAACCAACCACACATTACATTTTAAAGGTGTCTTTGTAAAATGTCTTCCACGTACAGGTGAAAAAACTCCATATGAATACAAAAAATAGTATTCGCAAATACAAAAGTACACTTGCCAGAGAACTGTAGGAAGAACTATCAATCTAGCAATTTTTATCCTGTTCTTCTTCCAGACAGTTCAGGTATCATACATAGCTCTTCTGCTCACTTTGTCCTCACGCCAGCATTGTGTGGAAGGTTAGACAGAGAGAGAGTGTGGCCCAAGGTCACCCATTGAGCCAAAACAGAAGGTTCCCACTGAAAACAACAACTGTTTTGATAAGCATTTCCCCTCCAGGGCCATGATTGATGTGGTATGCAGGTGAGGAAATACCCATCACAGTGATGTCAAGATAAGGGATGAGCTGAACCCAGGGCTTTGTTTTTTTTTGTGGTAGACCACTATTTTTTCTTATGTGTACATCTGTAATGATTCCTTGTTTTATATGTGTGTGTGTCTCTTTAAAAGTTTGGTTGCATGGCTGAGATATATTAGAGTGGCAGTTAAGCTGTCTGTTGATGTTGTTCAGAGTTATAAGAAAGTCTGAGTGACAGACTGGAGTGAAACAGTCTACGTCTATGTCCTGGAGTTAAAGTGTTACAAAGTTACCTGAAAAATCCCTGTCAGGAAGGGAGCAGATCTTGGGTGAGACACCAAGCAATTGTTAAAAAGATTCACCTTACTGGTTACATTGTTCTACCCTTTTATTTATGAATTATTTCAATAAATCTTCTTTTATTCAAGTATGCCAACTCTGAGATAAATACTTCCTTATGACCACATAGATCCTCATGAGCCTTAAACTCGACCTACCTACCCAGTAAGAGTCAAAGTGAAGAAATAAAGGTTTGGAAAGCCTTAAATTTCCTGGTGGCAGCCGGATATACCCTAGTAGAACAAAATAAAGAACACTTTTAAAGGGAAACCAGACCTCCCCAGATAAGGGGTCGTCACAACATCTATAGCCAGAACTCCCTGATGAGTGAACACTTTGTGTAAAAAACAGATGCACCGCCAAGTCATGTACAAAGTGGCCTGCAGAATAAAGGCTTACACAGATTGGTTTCCTTTGGGAAGTAGTGTTGCCTGATGGAAGACTCACACAAGGCCCAAATTGCAGGTTTGGGGCCTAAATTTCTCCAAGTAGCTAATGCTGAATCACAAGATCTTTGAAAACCAAGTACATGCTTTTGTTCCTGTCAGTAGTGTTAATACATGATGGTATTCAATTAAGCCTCATAATCATGCTGAACTGACTATTCTCACCATGACAGGAAAGCTGAGCCAGCAGAAGGTAACCTCCCTTCCTGAGAAGGAAACAAGGTAAGTCTTTAACTTCTGACCACTGGGCAACTTAGTCCATCTCACATGGATAGGCACAGGTGAGAAAAAGGCAGTATTTTCACCCGATTGCTTAGTCAATTTCCACATAAAGTCAAGCTTGGAAATGGGACCTATACTCATTGTTCTGAGTGTTGTAATAACTTACTATATTATGCTGTATGCTAATCTACTGCTCACCCTGAACCTATATATATGGACTGGTAATTTCCATTTAATTGTATTTGAAAAAGTATGTGTGCACATGAAAACTTATACCTTGAATAAAACTTTGTTGGTCTTAAAGGTGCCACTGGATTCAAACTTTATTTTTGATAAGAATATGTGTCATTCTGTGGGACACAGCAAACAAAAAATTAAGAGAAGGAAACAGGACACCAGTTAGATGCATTTAGATAAGCTAGCAGAGTGGACATTCTGATATCTCCTTTCTAAAGTCAAGATTTATTAGAAGGTTATGTTTTAGATTCCTTCGACAGAACAAATTTAGAGTCCAGTGGCACCATTAAGACCAACAAAGCTTTATTCAAAGTATGACCTTTCATGTGCAAGGCACAGTTTTTCAAATACACTGGAATGGTAGATTAAGTTCTAAACTTACAGACAGGGATTTAACAGCAAATTAACATGTAACATGATGATGTTTAAATTATGCAAAGTGAAAAATTAAATAACAAGTTATAGTTATAGGGTAAACAGTTGTAAAGCAATAAATATGTCAAAATAGCAGATAAATGTCTAAGGTTTTTTTTTCTAATTGTGGGAAGTAACAGAATCTTAATTATCTCCTCTCAGATGTGGAGGGTACTTAACAGTATATTTTGAGCTGGATGTAATATTTTCAGCAGACATCCATTCAGTATTCTAATATACTATTCTGCAAAAGAAATACACTAAAATACTGCTTTGATCTTATGAGCAGCGGTATTTTAACAGAAAGTACCTTGGCAGACTTCACAGGACAGGTCTGCTCCATTTGTGCTAGGACCACAGAAGCACAAATCTCAAGCTGTCCTGGACTGACTATCAAATATTCTCACAACAGAAAGAGACTGCACATAGCTGCATTAGTCCAAAGCAAATCCCAGAAACAAAAGCCATGTAATACCTTCATTAAGTCCAATGTTTTACGTTATTTTGGATAGCCCTAATAAAGGGTATTGTGTTCTTCAATCAGGTATTGTTCTGGGTTGTTTCAAGAATGCTTTTAATGCTTTTTAAAAAAACAAACATGCAGCTCTAGCTTGATGTGCAGAAGATACAGTTATGTCGTATTGGCAATTGGATGGGAGACTACCAAGGAAGTCCAGGGTTGCTATGCAGAGGTAGGCAACGGCAAACCACCTCTATTTGTCTCTTGCCGGGAAAATCCTACAATGTTGCCACAAGCTGGCTGTGACTTGATGGTACTTTCCACCACCAGTGCAGGCAATTAGTTTTGTGGAAGAAAGACAATCATGACTTCCTTGTCACAATATGGACAAGAGAAACTTTACTGGAGTCTGTTCCCTTCATTTCCCCAATTGTAATCTCTTCCTATCTCTATATATAATAATTCTGTTTTGGAGTGGCCACATTCCATGCACTCCCTCAGCCATTGGCCTGTCAGCTGCCACTCAAGAGTACTCACGTGCCATTGGCCGGGTGCTGGGTCTGCTCCTCTTCCCCACCCACTCCCCCTTCAGCCACTTTGCCCTGTCAGAATTACTGGCAAACGGCTTTCTCTCTTGACGAATACGCTTCTCCTGCTTTCCTTCCATGTGGGACTAACTGTTCCCTCAGTGGCTGTTGGTAGGTGTCATGAAATGGCAGTTACCTGTGTTTATAAGATGGCTGTGGTTGTTTGTTTAAAATGTTTCCCCATAAGGTTTAATTGAGCTGTAGTTCCAGAGAGGGGCCTGCAGGGGTATCACTCATTGGGTTGAATGGGGCTTTCTCATCTGCTGGCCTACAGTTCCCAACTGCCCCAGGGCCAAAAAGTGCAAGAAAACAGGGTCTGTCTCAAGGCAGTCTTCGTCCCTGGGAGGCAGCAGAAATTCAGCCACTCCACAGTCGGCTGGACTGGGGAATGAATGGAAGTTTCCCTTCCCACAACCTCCAGAGGTAGAGAGTATTGTGTGTAAGGAAAGAGGATTACGTTTAACCCCTGTTGATTTATGTTCTCTTGGTTCATAGAGTGTGCGTACTCCTACAGTGTGTGTGTTATCCATAACTGTGTAAATAGTTAAATAAATTCTTTAATTTGGGCTAATAATCTGTGTTGTGCTCTGACCACATAGTCTCCCCTGCTCTGTACAATACCAAAGGGAGGGGGTAGTCCAGGGAAGCAAGGAAAGGCCAGACCCTTGGGTTGCCACCTTTCCAGGGATCCCCCAAAGATTGGGGATTACATTTTCAAATAGGGAGATTTGACCAGAGGGGTCTCACTGTCCCTCTAACAAGGCAGTGATGATTCAGTGATTGGTGGCAGTGAATTTAAGGAGTGAGATGCACCCACAGGACAAGGGTGGGAGGCAAACAGCTGAGTTGTAAACTGGAGCCCGTTTCGCCATGGTAGGCAACCAAGCTTGGTTCAGACAAAGGAAGGAAACCCTTTGCAGACTTTGTGAGGAACTCATTGGGGCCAGCCCTGACTAGGGTTGCCAGCTCTGGGTAGGGAGATTCCTGGAGATTTTCTGGTAGAGTCTATGGAAGCTAGGGTTTGGGGAAGGGAGAGGCTTCAGCTGAACAGAATGCCATACAGCCCACCTTCCAAGGCAGTTATTTTCTCCAGGGGGGGGGAGATTTGTTGTCTGGAGTTGAGTTGTGATACCTGGTGATCTTCAGGTTCCACCTGGAGGGTGGCTGCCCTAGGCGTAGCAGTCAGTGCTTCACAGCAGGGTCTGCTAGATCTAGGTTCTTGCTGTAGAAGCTGAGTGGGTGATTTTGGACCAGTCACAGAGTTTTAGCCTAACCTACCTCACACGGTTGTTGTGCAAGTCAAAAGGGGGAGAGGAGAATGATGTAAGCTGCTTTGGTCCCCATTGCAGAGAAATACTACTTTTCCTCCTCAGAAACCATTGTTGCCAATCTCCAGATGAGGGCTGGAGATTACTCAGAATTACAACTGCTCTCCAGATGGCAGAGATCAGTTCCCCTGGAGAAAATGGTGGACTCCGTGGCAGTCAGGGTTTCAGAGCACGGAAGAGGCTGCAGGTGTGTGAGGGGGGAAATGGAAAGCTGAAAAGAGAGGGGGAAATAAAGCTAGGTTGGTGACTGGCTGGGAAGGAGATAGGGTTGCCAACTCCAGGTGGGAAATTCCTGGAGATTTAAGGGATGGAACCTGGAGAGGGTGAGGTTTGAGGAGGGGTGGGACCTCAGACAGGTACAATGCCATAGACTCCACCCTCCCAACCAGCCATTCCCTTCTGGGGAACCACTGTTGCCAATCTCAGGAGAGGGGTGGAAATCACTCAGAATTACAACTGATCTCCAGGAGGGAGGGGGGAGGAGATGCAAAGCTGATATCAGAGGGGCAGATAATGGCAGGTTGATGCTTGGCTGGGAAGAAGACAGGGTTGCCAACTCCAGGTTGAAAAATCCCTGGAGATTTGAGGGATGGAGCCTAGAGAGGGTGAGGTTATAGGAGGGTGGGGACCTCAGATAGGTACAATGCCATAGACTCCACCCTCCAAACCAGCCATTTCCTCCTGGGTAACAATTGTTGCCAATCTCCAGGTGAGGGCTGGAGATCACTGAAAATTACAACTGCTCTTCAGGTAGCAGAGATCAGTTCCTCTGGAGAAAATGGTGGACTTTGTGTCATTATATCATGCTGAGGTCACCACAGCACATTGACGCTGAGTGCCCAAGGCCTTGGCACTCTCCCAGATCCTCTATCTAAAGCTCGTTGTATTGATTTCCACAACGAGCCTTATTCCTATATTCTCATAAATGTCAATTTTCATCCTGTAGCATTAAAGACACAGGAACCTTGCTGGAAGAAACCTTGGCAATCCCATTCTTTAAAAACATGGGTTAGGACTGCCTATGGCTGTAGTATACAGGAAAAGAAGGTTGCTCATTAGACATTGCAAAAAAACAAAGGTGCAGTGGTGTAATGGGAAGAAATATTATTTTATTCAGTTATGCTACCCCTATGTGTTTCAGGGGGATCTAGAGGAAAGTAAATAAAAACAAGAAAGAATGTACCTTAAAAGCAGAAGAAACTTAGTAAAAAGACAGTAATCACTGAGCATGTGAAAAGTACATAAATGTATACAGAACCACAAACCCATGCACATGTTTCAGATATTATCGAGCTTCAATAAAGAAACATTACAGACTATATATGCATCTTAAAACATGGGTCTTAAAACAAAAATTGCATGGATTACTGAAAATTTCACAGGTTAGAAAATATAACTAACCTGTAATATTATTTAACCAAAGAGGTTTGTAGAGGAACAGAACTTCAGAGAGTGAAATGCGTTGGCCTGACTCAATTTTTCTCATATCAGAGATAACAATTGGAGGCTTTAATTTAACCAATGAGGGATCACAGCCATCAGTCTCAAAATCCACTCTGCCTCTGTTTTCAATAACATTTTATTGCTATGATGTACTGATAGAAAAATAGCCCCAAATGTAAGACTCATTGGACCATGGTTGTGCTCTAGAAAGTGCTAAACCAAGGGAACACCTGCTTTTTAAAGATGAAGGTTACTTTTATGTTCTGCAATACAATATTTTATTTATTTATTATTTCTATTTGTATCCTGCTTTGCCAGGCACGCTGGCTCAAGGCGGCTAACAGGGTTAAAATAACGTAAACAATACAGAGTGAAAACGATTAATAAATACAATACCAAGTTAAAACAGCAACAGTTTACAAGTAAAACCGACAGATGATGGCGATAATCCAAATCACACCCAATGATAGGAGTAGCATCCAGCAAGGTCTCAGGCTAGAAGATGTTCTAGATTTCAGGCCAGAAGTTGTTCCAGGGCACATTTATCAGTGGCTGCTCCTAATCAAAAGCCTGGTGGCTCTGTTTTACAGGCCCTTTTTGTTGTTGTTCAGTCGCACAGTTGAGTCCGACTCTTCGCAACCCCATGGACCAGATCACGCCAGGCCTTCCGGTCTTTCACCATCGTATGAAGTTTGCTCAACTTCATGTTCGTTGCATCTATGACACCGTCTAACCATCTCATCCTTTGCCATCCCCGTCTTCTTTGACCTTCCATCTTTCCCAGCATCAGGGTCTTCTCCAGTGAGTGCTCCCTTCTCATTTGGTGGCCAAAGTATTTGAGCTTCAGTTTCATTATCTGGCCTTCCAGGGAACAGTCAGGGTTGATAATCCAAATCACACCCAGTCAGAGTCATGCCAGTTATAGACACATGCCCAGAAGAAGGAAGCCTTCTTGTGAGATGATGTGCCTATAGTTTCTGTATGTTACCTACCCTCTTACCTGCAGTAAGATGGACCAGTTCCCTAGCCACATGTAGCACTGAAAACCAGATAGTTGCCATGCCAGGACAGAAGACAAAGAACTCAAACTCCATGAAGCGTTCTCTTCCTTGCACGCAGGCAACATTCGCTTCCCCCACCTAGTCTCTCACCTAGCTGAAGCTACAGCCATAAGACAATCAGGGAATATCAAGAACAATGGCTCTGGATGCATGTCATAATCCCTTCAGGTGCCACTCCCCAGACCAGTTTTTACTAGATCTCAACATTAACCACCCCCTTAGACCCTTCCCCTTGAACCCAGTACCAATCAGCATGCTTTTGGGGATGGAGCAGCAGGAGGTGTGCCAAAGGAGGTGGCCAAGCTTAACCCACCCCTCAAGCCCCCTTATAAAAGAGGGCACCCAGTGCCATCTCTCTCTCTCTCTGGACCCCCCCTCTAAACTTACCCTAAACCCACGACTTTTGATTTACACAGCCAGAGTCTCCATGTGTCGCTGCCGGCTCAGGACAAAACCCCATTTCCCCATAGGCTCCCTTGTTTTTCCTAAGGATCGATCCATCCCACCGAGGACAGGTAAAGTATTGCCCTTCAGCGATCATCCTGCTAATGCGAATGTGCTATCCTTGTCTCTCTAATATTCCTGGATCTGTGTAATTGTGAGTGTGTTTGAATTATTGTATGTGTGTGAGATATTATCAGAAAACAAAATCATTTCATACTGAAGCTGGCCTTTGAGACTATTTCTGATGTGTCTGGAAGAAGCGGGACCCCTGTATACTTAGGTGCTTGCTCCCTTATTTGCCTATTGTCTTGCGTGATATCATAATTCCCCATAGTTATTAATAATTCGTGGCAATTTGGCTAACAAGTACACACAGGCTGGTTGAAAAACACTAAAAGCTGTATTCTCCTGCTCTCATTGTAGACCATGATTGTTCATACGGTCGTTCTAAGAGATGCTTCTCCCACTTCTGGTTTGGCAGGAGCTTACTCCCTATGTTGCCTCAAGCAGGTCTCTGGAGAGGTGGCTTTGGTCAATGCAAGCCATCTATGAAATGAAACTGATGGTATATTTTTTTGGTTTCCACCTTAGCAACAAGTTCCAAAGCAGTAGTCTTCAACCTGTGTATTTATTTAACAAAATGTGTACCCTACCTTTCTGCCCTCATAAGGTCCACCAGGGCACCTAACAAATTAAAACATTCATAATAAAACCCAAACCCAGGATCCACCTTTTATGTTCCCCCAGCAGCATGGGCTCCACTAAGCTTCAGGCGTATGAGAAATTACAGCAACCACCTCAAAAGCTCTAGACTGGCAGCATATAACCTAAGTAGATAAACTGAATTAAACCACAGTCATGTGACAGGAAGATGGGGAGCCAGAGTTATGATCTCATTGGAGTCAAGTCCAGGACAGTGGACAGCAGACCAAGAGATCTGGGGACAGGAAATGTAAGCTGAGCACCCAGAGGTGTACTACAGCAGCAAGTGTCAGAGTCCACAACTGAGTCATCCCATCTTGCTGTCCTGCTGCTCCTTTCAGTATGTGTGCAAAGAGGGGCAAAAGGCTCAGTATCTTGCTTTTTATAGACACAAAACTAGGAGCAGGTCCTTCCCAAAAGCAGCACAAAAAAAATACGGGGGTTCTCTGCAGGCTGGTGACCCACCCAAGGGTCCCAGCTTACAGGCTGAAGATCACTGGTCTAAGGACCAATGATGAAGAATCTCTTATTATCCCTTTCATATGCAGCTAAGGGGCTTCCCCTGGCTTCATCTTGAGACTTCAGCAGTAGGACAAGCCCTGTAGCTGAAGCTGGGACTTAAAGCTACACCAATGTCTTCTTTTTCTCTCCTCGTTCCTCTGCATGAAATGAATAGAGATGGGCACGAACTGGCTCACTGACATACGTTTGTGACGAATTTTAAGGCAGTTCCACAAATTTTAAGGCAGTTTGTGGTGGCTTGTGAAGAGCAGAAAGCAAGGGTTTAAATGGCTCCAATCCACTTAAAACTCTGCTTTCTGCTCCCCACCACTTAGCTGTTTTTACTGGGAGCAGAAAGCAGGGGTTTAAATGGCTTTTAAACCCCTGCTTCCTGCTGCTTTTTGCAGGGAAACGCCTGCTTTCTACTTTCTGCTGCTTTTTGAGGGGAGAACCCCTGCTTTCTGCTTCCTGACAAAAGTGGCAGGGAGCAGAAAACAGAGGTCATGAACCACTATGAACTGGTGTGTCCGAACCACGAATTGAAACAAACCGCAAAACTGTGGTTCATGCCCATCCCTACAAATGAACTTTATAAAATTCTTTCTAATTAGGTAAGAAATGAAAGGTATTTTTTCCTAGAATGCTATGCCCAGCTTGAATTATGAAGTAGACTATTTGGGAATAATAAGAGGCAGTGGTATTCTGTTATTTAATATGCCCTTCTGATAAGTGGTATTTGACCAAATTAATAGAAAGTTGTCAGCTCTTGAAAAAAGGCCTTCTCAAAACAGTCTTTATCAATTGTTTGTTGGTACTTGCTTAGCTGATGATAGATTTCTACTTGAAGTCCCTGTTCTAAGCAGCATGGGAGATCTACCTGGCGACTGTGCATGTACAGGAGGACTGCAGCTTGCATATTGTGTATTATATATTCATCATTAGGTGGTCCTTAAATTGTTGACACTAATTATTTTTTGGATTGTTCGTGCCTTGTAGAATATGTTCTTATATCTTATATGTTCTTATGGCCCCACTGGTGGACCTCCTGATGGCACTGGTATTTCTGGCCACTGTGTGACACAGAGTGTTGGACTGGATGGGCCTTTGGCCTGACCAACATTGGCATCTCTTATGTTCTTATCTTCTACTCTATATGTTTATAATTCTGTTGAATCTCTATCATTAATTCACTATGTGTTGGATTAAATTGTTTTATTATAACATATGCAATATATTGTTAGCTTGCTTCACGGTGGTGTTACAGTTTGTCATGCCCCCCAAAATATGCCTGTGCTCTTCCTCCATTTATTTTATTTATTTAAAATATTTATTAGTTGCCTTTCTTCCTTACAGATTTCAAGGCAGCTTACAGAGATTCTTTCAATGAAGATACATAAAATAGATTACATAAAAAACATAAAGCCAAAATTTTAAATGTAAATGTCCATGTGGTTGGATATAGCATTATGAGATCTTTGCAAGGACGTTACCTTGAAGGAAAAAAAAGCAAAGTTGGGGAAAATGTTACAGGACTGTGTGGATTGTGTGGATATATAGCATGGCAAGATCAGAGTGGAAATGGTGTTGTTTAGGTGGGAAAAAACACATTTTCATGTGAATATACCTTATACAAAATTTGATCATTGCTATATCTAGTCCAGTTCTACTGTAAATAGTTTTCTAGAATCTCAGGCAGAGGTGTTCCTCTAGTCCAATTCAAAGCCTTACTGAACTTGGGACCTCTTTATGTTAAAAGATGTACACTTTGATGTAGCTATGGATTTCCTGAAGAAATGTATTTCTTAATTAGGCAAAGTTATTTTTTATTTTACTTATTCTTCTCCCTTTCCATTCAATTGACCTAAACTAAAAGTAAAGGTTTCCCTTGCTCGAATGCCAGTCAAATCCGACTCTAGGGTGCGGTGCTCATCTCTGTTTTCAAGCTGAAGAGTCAGCGCT